>NW_015388356.1:32423-35903 GCF_001527695.2 Protobothrops mucrosquamatus | reverse complement strand
CTTGGAATGTTCTTTGGGGAGCCCTCTTTTTATCAGCCTGCTTTTTATAGGTTTCAAAAGTCTTTTTTAAAGCAGTTTTTGTGTTTCTCCAAACTTCTTCCCACCCCCTCACCCACTGGTCAAGTGTCTGGGAAGCGGAGGGCAACTGAGGATATTCAGGTATTGGGCTGAACTCTTTTCCTGTGGCCACTCTGAAAGGTGTGTAGCCGGTGCTGCTGTGTACAGAATTATTGTAAGCCACCTCTGCAAAGGGGAGGAGGTTGGTCCAGTTGGTTTGTTGGTATGAAACGTAACATCTGAGATATTGCTCCACCATCTTGTTGGCGGATTCTGCGGTCCCATTGGTAGATGGATGAAAAGCAGATGATAGGCCTTAAGATGATCCAATTAATTTAAGAAAACTCCTCCAAAGCTTAGCTGTGAACTGCACCCCCGTCTGAAATTATTCTCTTAGGGGCACCATGCAGCCGATAGATATGTTTCAGGAACATTTTAGTTAGTCACTGTGCAGATTGGGAGTCCTTTGCAGGCAATGAAATGAGCCTGCTTCGAGAACAGCTCTGTTACAGTCCAGATGACAGTATTTCCACTACTTTCAGGTAGGTCTACTATAAAGTCCATAGCTATTTCTTCCCATGGTTGGGAAGGGTCTGCCATGGGTTGCAGTAACCCAGGGGTTTTCCCTGGGATTCTTTTCATTGTGGCACATACAGTACAACTTTTTACATAGTTTTCCACATCCCTTTTCAGCCCCGGCCACCAAAATTGCCGGCGGGTGAGGTGTAGGGTTTTCAAATATCCAAAGTGTCCAGCCTGTTTTACATCACGGCTGTGTTTGAGAGCATTAAGACGGAGGGCTTCTGGCAAATATAGTTTCCCCCCTTTGTAAGCCAAGCCATCCCGGCACGTTAGGGAGGTGTGATTATCTTTGAACCATTTGTCGGTGAGGAGCTCTCGTTTTATTTTCTTTACTCCAGGGTCATCAGGATTGGGGATCCTGCGAGGTGTACGTTGAGTGGCAGTTTGTGGATTGGGGATAATTGCCTCGTTAACCTCCTCCCATTCGCTTTTGTATTGGGGTAACCGGGATAGCGCATCAGCTAGGAAGTTCTTTCCTCCTGATATGTACTTTAGAGTGAAGTTGAAGCGGTTAAAGTACTGTGCCCACCATACTTGCTTTGGGGACAATTTGCGGGGAGTTTTCAGTGCTTCTAGATTTTTGTGATCTGTCCATACCTCAAATGGCACCTTGCTCCCTTCTAGATAGTGTCGCCAGTTTAATAGCACCCATCTAATCGCGAAGGCCTCTTTCTCCCAGATTGCCCATCTCCGCTCGCTCTCAGTAAATTTCTTAGAGGTGTAGGCGCAGGGTTGCAGGATCCCACTTTTGTTCTTTTGCAGTAACACAGCTCCAACTGCAACATCGCTGGCGTCAGCTTGAATCACAAAGGGTTCCCCTGGGCAGGGGTGCTTTAGGACCGGTTCAGCAGCAAATAGTCTCTTTAAATTCTCAAAAGCTGTTTGACAGCCCATTGTCCATGCTAGTGGTTGGCCCGGTCGTGGCTTCCCTCCTCCTTTGCCTGTTTTGAGTAGTTCTGTAAGGGGTAGGGCAATCTCGGCAAAAGAGGGGATGAATTGACGATAAAAGTTGGCAAAACTCAGAAAGCTCTGGAGCTGTTTGCGAGTCTTTGGGGGCTGCCATTTGATTATAGCTTTCACTTTGGCTGGATCCATTTCAATACCCTCGTTGGAAATTCTGTAGCCAAGATAATCTAATCAGATTTGGTGAAATTCACATTTCGACAATTTGGCATAAAGCTTGGCATTCAATAGTTTCTTTAACACCTCTCTCACCAGCTTTATGTGATCAGTCATATTCGTGCTGTATATCAGGATATCATCAAGATACACCAAAACCCCTTTGTACAAGTGATCATGTAGGACCTCATTAATCAACTGCATAAATACAGCTGGGGCCCCCTGTATTCCAAATGGCATGACTTTGAATTGATAGTTCCTATAGGACAGTTGAAAGCAGTTTTCCACTCGTCTCCCTCTTTTATTCTCACCCGGTAGTATGCCTCTCTCAGGTCTAATTTAGTGAAGACACTCCCCTTAGCCAGATGGGTTAATAAGTCCTTTAGGAGGGGGAGGGGATATTTGTTTTCCACACTCACAGTGTTGAGACCCTTATAGTCTACGCACAGATGAAGAGACTCATCTTTTTTCTCTTTGAACAACACAGGGGCTCCCACGGTGGATTTGGCCCGTTCAATGAACCCCCTCGCTAGGTTTTTGTTCACGTATCGCTGCATCTCCTCCATTTCGAGGGGGGACATAGCATACATTCTCGGTCGTGGAAGTTTGGCTCCTGGCACCAGTTCGATGGAGCAGTCATTGGGTCTGTGAGGGGGTAGGGCATCACATTCTTTTTCACTAAAAGCCTCCGCCAGGTTCCGGTATTCATTGGGGATGAGTGGTTCGCCTGGCAGTGGTGAGGTGGCCATGTGCGCTCGCTCATTGGGTGGCCTAAGGTGCCCTGCAACATCTGTTGAATCATTGGGGGGATTAGGCCCTATAGGTAGTCTCACGGTTCTCATTCCTTTCTCCCACCAAATAAATGGCTTCCATTTGTCTAACCAGGCTAGCCCTAGAATCACCGCCTCAGTCATTTTTGGAGCCACGAGGAAGCGAATAAACTCCCAATGTGCACCTATTTCTAGGCGTAGGGGCTCGGTTAATTGTGTGACAAGAGTCCCTCCCATCAGGGAGCCATCGGCTTGCTCAAACCTCACAGGTTTGGAAAGCTGTTTTGCCCGTATGCCCATTTTCAAGGCAAACGGCAGACTAATAATGCAGCGGGTGCATCCCGAATGCACCCGCTGCACGTTTAAGTCCATTTGTGCCCCAGACTTAGGGATTATAAGTTTAGCGGCCAGTGAAAAAGGGATGTGTCGACTCACCATCGGGTCGTTCTCTCCTTCATTGTCGCTGTGAAAGGATGGTAGAGCAGGGGCGGGTCCACCCGGAGTCTCAGCGTTCTCCTGCGTGGGGGGTATAATCTGGGCAACAGGTTCCTGCATGAGCCGGTTGGATTTTTCTCTCGTTAGCCGCTGAGCAGGTTTCTTTCTCATTGCTGGTTCTGGTCTGCTCTGCAGTCGGGGGTAGGGGACTGGACAGGTGACCGCTAGATGTCCTTCTTGTCCACATCGAAAACACTTAAATGATGGGCGCATAGGTGGCCTGGGTCTCTCAGCCATTGCAGTAGTTGAAGGCTTTCTTTTTTTTTAATATTTGTTTTTATTTTCTTTTTTTCCACCATACACCATACACCAAGACAGACTTAAAATACATAAACATAAATCTTTTCTTTTAACAGAACAGTGTTGTACATTTTAACCATTATTTACATCTTATTTACATTTTATTTACATCAATAGTTATATCTTTTTCTTTCTCTGTTCTAGCCAATTATAACAT
>NW_015388356.1:28235-32089 GCF_001527695.2 Protobothrops mucrosquamatus | reverse complement strand
ATTCCAAGATTTTGTACATAATCATGTCATTTGTGGGTGTATTTTCACTCTTCCAACATTGAGCCTATGCTATACGAGCTGCAGTCAATATGTGTATAATGATGTGTTGGAGTTGTTTTTCAATCTTTAAATTTATTATGCCCAAAAGAAATAATTCCGGTTTAAAGTCAATTTGTACCTCAGTTATCTCCTGTATCCAATCTCTTATTCGTTCCCAATAGTTTTTTGCTTTAGGACACAGCCACCATATATGATAAAATGTTCCTTCTCTGATTTTACATTTCCAACACTTCGGGTCCATGTTTTTATACATTTTGGCCAATCTCGCCAGTGTTAATTGCCATCTGTAAATCATTTTATATTGGTTATCCCTATATGTAGTTGATAGCGTCAGTTTACAATTTATGTTCCATAATCTTTCCCATTCCTCCAAATTTATATTTCGACCCACATTTCGTGCCCATGCTATCATTGGCCCCTTCACTATTTCTTCCTCTAACTCTATCTCTAATAAGTATTTATAAATTTTAGATAATAATTTTCCTTCCTTGTTAGAATTTTATCAAGTTGATGTGGGGTCTGGCTTATTCCGTGTTCTTGCCTATCCCTATTATATCTAGATTGAATTTGTAAATATGGCCACCAGTCTATGGGTATTCTTTGTTCCTCCAACTCTTCTCTTAATTTAAGATTTCCTTTGTTGTCTAATAATTCTTTATATCTAATCATCTTTTTTTTATCTAATGTGTTAGGGTAAATCACTGCCTCCATCGGCGAAAACCAATTTGGAATTTTCCTATAATGTCTTTTTTTTTTATTTTTTCCCATATCCGAATCAATGCTCCTCTTATCTGATGTTGCTGGAAATATGTATATGTTTTCTTCTGTTTCCCCCATAGAAATGCATGCCAGCCCGCCTGTAGGTCGTGTCCTTCAATCATTAATATCCTTTCGTTATCTAAGTTTATCCAGTCTTTGATCCATAATAACCCTGCTGCGTAGTAATAAATTTCCCATTTTGGAAGCCCAAGACCGCCTCTACTTTTACTATCTTGTAGCGTTTTCATATTTATCCTAGCTTTTTTGCCCCCCCAAATAAATTTATTATTTTATCCAATTCTTCAAAAAAAAATTTCTCTAATTTTATCGGGACTGTTTGAAATAAATGCAATAATCTTGGTAGTATATTCATTTTTGTCAATGCAATCCTACCTAATAATGATAATTGGAGTTTCCCCCAGGTCTCAAGGTCTTTTTTCATTTTTAGTATCAATTTTGTGTAATTGTCTTTTTTTATTGAGGAACACCTTGTAGTTAGCCAAATTCCTAAATATTTAATCTTTTTCGCAACTTGTAATTCCAAATTCTCTTCCAATTTCCTTTTCTGTTTGTCGGTTAAATTTTTCACTAACATTTTAGTCTTTTCTTTATTAATTTTTAATCCTGCCACCGTTCCATATTTTTCTATTTCACCCATCAAAATATTTCCTCTCTCTATAGGTTCCTCAATAAAGAAGACCAGGTCATCAGCAAATGCCTGTATCTTATACTCTTCTGTTTTAACTTGTACCCCTTTTATTTCTTTATTCGCTCTAATTTGAACTAATAATACTTCAAGAGTCAAGATGAAAAGTAGAGGTGAAATTGGGCATCCCTGTCTTACCCCCTTATTTATTTCAAAGCTTTTTGTGTTCTCTCCATTAATTATCACACTAGCCCTCTGTATTCTGTATATTGCCTTTATTATGTTACTGAATTTCTCTCCAAATTTCATGTCCTCAATCTGTTGGAACATAAATTGCCAACTGAGGCTATCAAATGCTTTCTGCGCGTCTAAAAAAATCAAAGCTGCCTGTTTTCCTGGGTGTGCTTCGTAATACTCTAAGACATTTAACACCATTCTAATATTGTTTCTAATTTGTCTTTTGGGTAAAAAACCATTTTGGTCTGGATGTATTATATCCTGTAAAATTAACTTTAATCTTTCAGCCATTATGGTAGTAAAAATTTTATAATCAGTATTTAACAACGAGATTGGCCTATAGTTTTTAATCTGTTTGGGGTCTGTGCCTTCTTTTGGAATAAGAGGTATAATGGCTTCTATCCAGGAGTCTGGTAATTTAGATTTCTCCAACACATCATTATACACCTCCAATAATATCTTTTCCAAATCTTCGTGGAAGGTTTTATATAGCTCCCCTGGAAGGCCATCTGGTCCTGGGGTCTTATTGTTTATTTGTTTTTGCACCGCCATTTTTAATTCCATAACTGTTATTTCCCCATTCAATATGTCTCTCTGACCTTCTTTTAATTCTGGCAAACCATTAACTTTCAAATATTGTTTAATCTTTTCCCCATCTATTTCATCTTTTTTATATAATGATTCAAAAAAGGTTTGAATTATTTCTTTCTTTTTATCCATTTTGTGTTGTAGCTCTCCATTTCTATCATACAGTTCCTGAATAATTTTTTTCTCTTTCTCTTTTTTTAGTTTGTAAGAGAGCCATCTCCCAGGTTTATTTGCATGTTCAAAAAAATTTTGTTTCGCCAATTTCAATTCTTTAACTCTTTCTTCTTGTTCTATCATATTTAATTTATGTTTAGCTAAGGCCATTTCCACTTTAATCAATTCATCCTGAGGCTCTTTTTGTAATTTAGATTCAATTTTTTTAATCTCTTCCTGTAGTATATTTTGCCTTTGTCTTTTCTCCCTGTTTTTTCTTGCTATGTAAGCTATTGCTAGTCCCCTTAAATACGCCTTCGCTGTGTCCCAAATAGTTTGTATTGATATTTGTTGTTTTATGTTTTCTTTAAAAAAGTAATCCATTTCCCTTCTAGTCTGTACAATAAATTCTTTTTCTTTCAAAATGTAAAAATTCATTACCCATCTTTTTCTTACCTTTTTACACCCTTTCCAAACTATTTCCAACGGGTTATGATCTGCCCATACATTTGGCTTTATTTCTATAGTCTCTATATCCTGCCCCAATTCTTCATTTGTCCATACCATATCTATTCGAGACCATGATTTATGCGGGTTTGAAAAAAAAGTATATCCTTTTTTTTTTGGTTCCTCTTCCTCCACTGATCCGATAGGTTAAGTTCGTGTGCCAGATCAAAGAAAGTATTTGGTAATATTTTCCTTTCCTTTTTATTTTTCTTATCACTAATATAATCTTTTTTTGCATCCACCACGGCATTATAATCACCCACCATACAAATATTTAGATGACCCAATTCTATCAATTTCTCATGTAATTTATAATAAAAGTTTTGTTGGTTCTCATTCGGTGCATATATTACTACTAACAACCAAGTCTTCTGCTCATTTTGTATTTCTATTATTAGTACCCTTCCATCTGTATCTTGATATTTTAAGTTCGCATTTATCTCTTTTTTAATGTAGACTGCCATTCCTCTTTGTTTTTGTTCAGCTAATGCTGTATATAGTAATCCTAATTTGGGAAACTCTAAGTATTTCCTATGTTGTTCTTTAATATGTACTTCTTGTAAGCAGACAATGTCTATATGTTGTTTGGCTAGTTTTGTTAATATTTGTTTTCTCTTTGCTGGTGCGTTTAGTCCATTAATATTGATAGATAATAACCTAATCTCCTTTTCTATTTTCTACTTGTGTGTTTTACTTGTGAGCTTATCTTGTTCTTGGGCCTGTTCCTCTCTCCTTCCTCTGTCCGTTTTCTTCCTTACTTTCTGTCCCTCGTTCTTTTTCCCTAATTTCTTGCTGTTGGTCTTCCTGACTTTTGGATTCCAATTCTTCCTTACTACTGTTCTCTTCCTCCATTCCTTCCAATTGATCATAGAATTCCCGGGCTTTCTCTAAATTGTCTATTTTA
>NW_015388356.1:25795-27214 GCF_001527695.2 Protobothrops mucrosquamatus | reverse complement strand
CAAATCTGCCATAATGGCCCCCAGATCTTCTTCCTTCTCCTCTATCACATTTTGGAAGCGTAGATACAATGCCGCCTTATCCATTTCTAAATGAATAATTGCTTCCTCCATTTTTTTATTAGATGCTATCATTTCTGTATCTAATATGTCAACTTTTTTCACAACTTTATCTAACCCCACTTCTACTGACTGAATTCTTGCTTCATTTTTCTCCATCGTTTGTTGTATTATCTCAATTCTATTATCCAATTTATTTATATCCCCTCTCATTTCTACATGATTTTTGGATATTGTCTCCTGCATTTTTAGCATTGTTTCTTGAATGGTGAGGAGTGTTGATTGCATGGTTTGCATATTGGCTATTACATTCTGTTTTTCTGTACCAAACATTCCTTCTATTGATCTTTGACCAGGTGGAGATGAAGGTGTCAGTGTTAGACTTGATACCGTTTTTTTTCCTGTCCTCAATGTTGCCATAATTATCTCCTGCTTCTCTAATATTCTAAATATTCCTTTAATTGGCCAACAGCTTAATTAACTTTATTTTAATTCTAGACTTCTAATTTTCGTTTTCTTTCCTCAACTCCTCTAATATTTCCTCCACTACCACAATTTCCCCAATCTCTCTCTACCTTCTCTAACCCTCTTCACTTTCTTTGCTCTTTCTTACTTACTTATCCCACAGTTTTTCCACAACTATATATTAGTCTGTTCTTATCTCTTTCCAAACCTTGTCCACACTCCTATTACTCCCGACGTCGTGTCCCGTCGTCTCCTTCCCTTCCGCTCACTGTCACCTTGATTAGAAACACCGTCCCTGTCATGCTCCAAATCTTTCCAGCCTCGTCTCTCTCCTCGTCAGTCCGTTCTTTTCAGCTTCGTCTCCTGCCGCTTCCTCTCCAATCGTCAGTCCGTTCCTTTCACTCTCGTCTCCTCCCTTGTTTCTTTTGATTGGAAACTCTCAAGCTCCGGGTTTTCCTTCTAGTCTCAACTCTCTCGTCATCAGTCCATTCTTTTCACTTTCGTTTCCTATCATTTCCTCTCGCCGTCTCTTTCAACCTTCAGATTTTTACTACCGGCCACTCTCTTTCACACCCAGATGCACACTCCTGTTGTCTCCCTGGCTCTCCCAATCTTCACTACCTTCAGGTCTGTCTCGAATTTTCTTCTCCACCCGCTTTTTCCCAAAAATCCAATCACACTTCCGTTCTTTCTAAACTGCCAGTTTCTTTCTACTTCTCAATCTTCTCCATTCAGTTCTCTTGATCCACAGGCTCTGCCAGCTCCAACTTCGTCACCGTCTCTCAGCTCTCAACTTTTTTCTTCCCCAATCTTCACCATCTTCCTCGTGTTTGCACTCAAACGTTTATTACACAATCTTTCTTTGTGTCTTCCTTCTATTACTTAATCCTCTGGTTC
>NW_015388356.1:9857-25766 GCF_001527695.2 Protobothrops mucrosquamatus | reverse complement strand
CTCTCCTCTTGTTATTTTCTTTTAGAGGTATTTTAGGCTATTACAGCTCACTACTTAACACAGTCTGTTAGAATTCTTTCTGCTTCCACATCATCTGTGGCTTTATCAGGGCCTCAGATCCGCCATCCGTTGATGGCAGAAATTTCCACGCTGAATTTAGGGGGTTTCCTTCATTGTAACGGGTGATTGCCTTTCGCCTCGTTATTCCTCCGGCTTCCCCCTTTCTCACGCGTAGTCCTCCAGACTTCCCCGCGCCCCCGAAGGGTCTCCAATCATGGAAAGATCGGAGTTAGGTGACAGAGACTGTCTCCTTACCTCCGCGCCGCCCTGATGCCACCACCGGAAGTCACAGTAGTTGAAGGCTTTCGTGGGGGTGATTGCTGTCCAGTTAGCTTTGGTTGCTGCTCAGGTCCGTGTGGGGGAGGCTTCTTATAGTGAGAGAGCTTAACGTCTAGCTTCACTGCTGTCTGGTATCACTCCTGTAGCCGATCAGGTACTTCTCGATAGATGCAGGCCTGAGAGAGGTGATCGTCTAATCCCTCGATGAAGTGATGGATTAGGGACTGCTCAGGCCACCCCTCTATTCGACCTGCTGTCTTGCGGAATTCTCGCACGTACTCCAGGGCAGGCCTGCCGTCTTGTTTTATTTTGTGGATTTGTTCTGCTGCTTTGAGGCCTATGGATGGGTCCTCAAATCTTTCTCTCAGTCCTAGGAGGAAAAGGTGGGGATCTCCCAGTTCGGGGGCTTGCTCACTATATAGATTGTTCAGCCATTCAGATGCTTCTCCCTCTAGGTTGGACGCAATGACATCAACCATGGCACCTGGTTCCGGGTAGAGATAGGCCCAGCGATCCAAGTGAGAACGCACTTGGTTGAGAAAAAAAGTCAGCTTCTCTGGGTCCCCATCGAAGGTTGCTCTGATAGGTGGTGCAAATACAGGCTGTTGTGGTCCCCACTGGGGCTGTTGCTGCTGGCCCCACCCTGGTTGCTGGTTCCACGGCTGCTGGACTCCCCTCTGCGCTTGTGGCCCTCCCAGTTGCTGTTGGCCCCATCTTGCCTGCTGATCCACTGGCTGCTGAGCTCTCTGCTGCTGGCCAGCGGGGGCTGGTGGTGCCCCCTGCTGCTGTAGGCCTCTCAATGGCTGCTGGACGAGTGGGGGTTGTTGCTGGGCCTCCCTCATCTGCGGGTCCACCGGCTGTCGCTCTCCTGGCTTTTGCACCACCCCAAGCTGCTGCAAGGCCTCTATTAGCTGTGGTATGCTCAGCTGCTGCTGATCATCCATCTGCTGGGGAACCCCATCTACCCATTGCTGCAGATGCCTCAGACTGGAATTCCCTCTCTCTTCAGGGTTGGGGTCCCTAGCAGGGGAAAACAGGATCTGACAGACTTTCTGCTGGGCCATGGGAGGGGTATAGGCTCCTCTCTCCAGGAATTGAGTTCTGCTTTTCACTTCTGGGTTTTGAAATCTTTCCAGCGACTCACCCAAAACTTTGTTATCTCTGCATTCTGTTTTTGAAGTCTTTGCTCTTGGCTGGGAGATCTGCCAAATTCTTTCTCCCTCGGCTGGCTGGCTGCCGCTCCACTGATTTGTATTTGTCTGCCAAAATTCATCTTCCCACAGCATGCTGTCTTCAAGTAAACTCCCTTTTCTCATGATAGATTTTCTTCCCCTGAATCTTTACCAGCTCCTCTCAAGCTTAGAGGCAGTGGACGGAGTTCAGGACCCCAGGTCGTTTGAAAAGGATTTGGATCTTGGCATAATGTTATGGTTCTGGCTAATGAAACACTTCAAAGAACTTCCAGGCATTGATTTTCCTAAAAGTCTTTATTATTGTTACAAAATGTTGGCACAGGCATAACAAAGGTATGCCAAGATCTAAATTCTCTTCCCCTGAGCAATTAAATTATCAGCATGTTCCCTCCCTAAATTAGCTGTCATATATCACGTTATCCAATTAGTGTGAAGGTCAAAGGTTTCCTTCCTCTCTCTTTCCCGGGCTTTTCCCCCCACCCTCTTCTGCTCTGCATTAACCCTAAAAATACCAGACAGTTCTGCATATTGTCAAAGCAAGAATATACAGTATTTGCAGCGTTGACATTTGAAGCTGCTTATGGGTGCGTGGGGGTTGCCATTCTAGCACCGCTTTTACTTTGGCAGGGTCCATTTCTATCCCCTCATTTGAAATCCGACACCCCAGATAATCAAGGCGTGTCTGGTGAAATTCACACTTTGACAGCTTTGCATACAGTTTGGCTTTTAACAGTCTCTTTAACACCTCACGGGCCAATTTGATGTGTTCATCCATGGTTTCGGTGTAAATAAGGATGTCAGCAAGATAAACCCAACCCCCCTTGTATAAATGATCACGGAGCACTTGATTTATCAATTGCATAAATACAGCGGGAGGGGGGGGCTGCAGTCGAAAAGGCATCACTTTAAATTGGAATCTCCCCAAAGGGCAATTAAAGGCAGTTTTCCACTTGTCCCCCTCCTTAATCCGGATCCGGTAATAAGCCTCTCTTAAATCCAGCTTGGTAACAACTTTTCCTTTAGCCAGGTGGGCTAACATGTCCTTCATCAGGGGGAGCGGGTACATATTTTCTATACTGACCATGTTCAGACCTTTAAAATCCACACATAATCTAAGAGATCCATCTTTCTTTTCCTTGAATAGCACGGGAGCAGCCACACGTGATTTGGCTGGCTGAATGAAACCCCGATTGTACTCTCAATGTACTCTCTCAGTTCTTTCATCTCTCTGGGCATCATAGAGTACATCTTTGGTTTTAGGAGCTTGGCACTGGGCAGAATTTCAATAGCACAGTCCGTAGCCTGGTGTGGGGGAAGGATGTCACATTCCTTTTCACTAAATGCTTCCACCAAATCATGGTACTCTGTGGGGACAAGTTGAATCTCCGGCAGCTTTTTGGCTACAGTCTTTAGGGTTTCGCAGGGCTCTCCTTGAATCTTGCTGATGGCCAGTGTCTTATTTTATCATCAGCGGCAGGTGGGAGGGGTCCTGTCCCCAGTCTTAATTTCTGCATTCCCTCCTCCCACCAGATGTTGGGACACCATTTATCAAGCCATGCTAGTCCCAAAATGACTGCTTCAGTCATCTTCAGAACCACCACAAAACGCATGATTTCCCAATGCCAACCCACTTCCAAATGCACAGGTTCTGTTAGGTGCATTGCAGGGGTACCTCCGATGAGGGACCCATTGGCTTGCTCAAACCTCATGGGTAGGGGCAGTAGTTTGGCTCGGATGCCCAGTTTGAGTACAGTGGGTAAGTTAATTAAGCACCCAGTGCACCCCAAGTCTATTAGGACATTCAAATTCATGTGGGCCCCTGTTTTGGGAACTACTAGCCTAGCGGGAATGGCAAAGGAGGGAATGGGCTGACTCACCATGGGGTCCTCCTCGCCTTTCTTGTCACTGTCGTAAGGTGCCAGCATCTGCTGTGGCTCAGATCAGGTTTTGGCCTCGAGCACGGTGGGAGGGGAGGCCTTGACACTCGGGTCCTGATGTGCTCAGTTTGTTTTTTCTATTCCCCCTCTGGGAGCTTTTCGTGGCTTTGCAGTGGCAACTGGCATGCTCCTGTGTTGAGGGAGCTGGGCACCCCAAAGCATGGTGGCCCATCTGACCACATCGGTAGCACTTGATTGGAGCCCTGGCTGGTGCTTGGGAGACGCTGGTGGCCGCAGTGGCTTGGGAACGTCGGCCACAAAGGCGTTTCTCCTGGATGCGTGGTGGTTTGGGTTCGGTGGTGCTTGACTTTCTGGGGCGGTCCAACTTGATGTCCAGCACCACTGCCATGTGGTACCACTCACGCAATAGGTTAGGAAAACCCTGAATGATGCAGACTTGAAGCAAGTCACGATCTAGCCCCTGCTTGAAGTAGTTGATCAGTGACCATTCTGGCCACTGCCCCAGCTGACTAGCAACTCTCCTGAATTCATGAATGTACTCCTTAGCGGGGCAACCTCTTTGCTTCAGGCAGTGGATCTCCTTCTTGGCCAACAGGGCTCGGGATTCATCTTCAATATGACCCCCTCAGTTGCTCTATGAATAGATTAATATCGTGCAATTCAAGAGCCCCTTTATCATGGGGTTGGTCACCCAGTCAGCCTCTTCTCCCTCTAAATTCGCCGCCACAGCATTCACCATCATAGCCCCATCCAGGTAGGCATAAGTGTAGCAATCTATATGAGCCCACACCTGGTTTAGGAAGAAGGTTAGCTTCTTGGGATCCCCATCAAAGGTGGGCTTGATGGGAGGCAGCTCAAACCTCAGCGGAGCCGCCTGCACCTGCTGCTGGGCTTGGGCGGCTTGCTGGTCCTGGGGATGTGGCTGAACCACTCTCCGGACTTTTCTTAGCTGGGCTCCGGGACTGGCATCCCGAGGCCGCGGCAGTGGGCTTGGCTGGGATACAGGGCTTGACATCACAGCTCGCTGGGGGATAGGCGAAGCAGCACGGGCTCCGGCGGTTGGGCTAAGACTCCGGCAAGGGGGGGAAGAGATGGGTAGTTCTTGGCATTCCCCCCCATGGCACCCACCTCCTGGGCAACAGGAATCTTATCCTTTATCTCCAGCCTGCCAAACTTCTCCTTCAGCTGTTCGAGCGAGGGGCTGTGGACTGCGGACTGAAACTTCCACTCTTTGGAATCATCCCATCCCATCGACCCCTTTCCTTGCTATCCGCAGATGAAGAACCCTGGGACGGCAGCAATAAGAGCTCCTCTCCAGCAGTTACAGGAGTGCTCCTGCGCTGAGGGGCAGCCTTAGCTTGAAAGAGATCCACTAGGGCTGTAGCTCCTTCCTGTGGAACCAGTTTGCCAGGTTGGATCAGCCTGGTTTTCGGCCGAGCCCCTGCCAGTGATGCCTCCTCAGTGGCTGGAGCACCAGCCTGCGCTCTGATAGCCTGAGTCCCGTTGCGGCTAGCAGTGGTTTCACTTTTCTCCTCCATTTCAAATCTTCTCCAAGTCTTTACCGCTCTCCCAAAAGTGAGTGGGTAGGTGGTCAGGGCCCAGCACCCCAAGAAAATGAAGTTTTATGAGACTTGGTTTAATGTTATGGTTCTGACAGACAGAGATGAATAAAGCAGAACTCTGAGGCTTGCAAATTCCTCAAAGAACATGTTTATTAGTTACAAAGTATCAGCACGGTCAAAAGTCTGGATACACAAGCAACAATTCCCCAATACAAAGTTAAATGTCCTACCCACAAAAGCTATGTAAGCAACTACGTTCCCCAATATGATTATTTGGCGGGCTTTTTATGAAACGCCCAGTCTCTAGTCTTGGGAGCAGCTGATGACCTTGGTTCCCACAGGAGAAAAGATTATTTTGACTAGTGAAGCACCTGGGCAACCCCCCTCCCTCCATTCTATGTGGCAACCTAGAATGAGAAGGAAAATGGCTGCAGCCATGCTCATTTGTAGAGTTGACAGGAGGATGTGATCTTGTCCTCATATCTTACAGCTCTGCACAGACGACTTCGTGATTTGTGGAAACAAGGCGCGCTAGCCCAGACACTGCTGGTGGAAGACACTCTCCACCCATTTGAGCCACGGGACTGGATCTGGATCTGGTCATTTACTTGAAATTCACCACTACAACCGATGTGGAGCGGACCATTCCAAGTCCTGCTGATCACCCAGACAGCCGTAAAGGTAGCCAAAAGAGATGCCTGGATCCACTGGTCCCATGCCAAACTGGCTGTAGTTGATCACAGCATCAAACTGAGTCCAACACCAAAGGTCCCGCCTATCAAGCTTAGGAAGGCCCCTGGGACAGATGAGTGGACATGTAATTAATCAGACTAATGGGTTTATGGAAGCTAACCTGCTCCCAGACAAAGGTAACCTTTGGGAATATCTGATGCGGAATGTCCTGAATACCATGGACCTCTGTCTGGCAGGGGGGAAATCTGTTAAAGATATTCTGACTACTTGTCTTGTAGGGGTAGCTGCACATCCATGATCCATCCAAAAGCCTAGAATAAGACTGAAAAGAGAATTTTAAAGTTATATATATTGGATATAAGGCATTTTAGAACTATGGATTGATTTAAGAATTAAGTTTTTTTTAGTAGAAATAAGAAAAATGGGTGATTATTAGAATATAGATATTAAATAAAGTAAGAATGTATATTTTGGAATAATAGGTTTATTTGTATGAAAATTATTATATAATGGAATGAAGAAAAATGAAGAGATGTTTTAGATCGGGATTTGAACTAATAATTAATTGAATGTGATTCTAATAAGATGATGTGTTTTGTTTGACAAAATTGATATTATTAGGTTTGATAATTAATTGGATGAAATTAGAACCTTGTTTAAGGGACTCAAATGATTTAAGGTTGATATTATTTTGCAGCTAGAAATCGATTGATGGATGGTTTAGTTATGTATAGGATAGATTAATATTTTATCTTAATTGGGAGATATTAGTGGAAGAAGGAATAAACAAGATCTATGATGAAATTAAAGAATTAGGATATACTTGGACGGGATACATGAACTGATAATGTGTGTATTTACAGTTAAGTTTGATTATGGTATTGTAATTGCATAAAGCTTTAAAACAGGTTTAGGATTAATAGCAATTTAAGTTAGAAATAGACTATTTTAAATATATAAGCTATTTGAGGGAAATAGAGAGGGAATATTTGTTGTACTGATTGAGTTAATTATATATGTTTTGTTTTTGCATTTTTGATTACCCCAGCACCACGGTGTGTCTCGAGCACTTTGTATTAAGAGCTAAAAAACCAATAAAATTTGTTTTTTTTTTAAAAAAAAGATGCGAACAACACTCGCAGGTGTGGACCCACAAGACCAATTTCGGCCACAAGTTCGATCTTGCTAATGTACAAACCTTATCTAGGGATGCCACCAAAGGAGGCCGCCTACTTAAAGAGGCTTGGCTCTCCGATGAGAACTCTGTAAACCGCCATGTAGAACTCTGCCCAGCACATCAAACGCTGAGAACATGGGATAAACAACGCCATGAATCCCAACGAAAGCAATTTACTCACCCGCCACAAGGTCAGGGAAATATGGCAATAGAGAGAACAACCTGCCAAAGTAACAACAGACCAACAGTGCATACCGAAAGGGGAATAGAGAAAGGGGGACAAAAAGTGCACCCCAAAAATGTTTTAGGCATACACAATCCAACCCACCCCATGGAGTTAGAAGAGGATGGGGTGAAAATAGTGCCACAGCTCACTGACAACCCTGCAATGAGTACCTGCGAATGACCGGCAGAAGACCCCCCTTTGGGAGCTTGCACACGAGCAAAAAAAGCAAGAGAGTTACTAAATGGGGGAGCAGAATCCAATGGGCAGTTTGCAGATGGTTTGGTGGTGCGGAGGTGAGGACTACGAACAATGGATAAGAGAAAGGAAGATTGGAGTGAACAGCGGGAAGGAGGTCCCCTAAATACCCTGGAGCACCCCTGGAGTGGAGCAACGCCCCCCAGCAGAGGAGCGAATGTAAGAACATATCTGCCGGAAGCCCCCAGGACAGACATCTGAATACGCTCGGCAGACTACTCTGGAAAGGCCCGCACACGCGCAGGAACAACAGGGTGAAAGAGCAGGAGGACCGGGTTAAACACACAGCCTATTGACAGCCCCGTAGAGAAGGAACGGATACGATCCGCGATGGGGGTGAAGAGAGGGAATGAACTAGAGTGTTTAGAACAATGCAATAGTTGGAGGCATACAAACAAAACGAATACTAAAAAAAAGGGGGAGGAGAGAACAGCGACTCTAAAAACCAATGGAGATACGGCAGATGACTACAGATACATGAGGAAAATGATCAAAAGGAAAAAGGGGGAGGAAAGAGCAGCAAGCCCGAGACTCAATGGGGTGGAAGCAGATAATTGGACACACACGAAGAAAGCGATCGGCCAAAAAAGGGGGAAGGGAGAACAGCAGCTTTAGAAATCAATGGTGGGATAACAGACAGCGGTGTATGTACGAGGGGAGGGATTGGAGGAAGAAAAGTGGGTAATGGAATAGCAGCCTTGAAAAACACCAAGGGAACAGCCAATGCGTGCCTCCTAGGAGTTAAACAATTAAGGGTGTTGGATGGACCGATGACCAGGTCCAGGAGCCATGTGCAAAACCGGCCAGTATTATAAAATGGGGACTCCCGTTGACCTGCTCTTATGCTCTGATGATGTTTTTTACTGCATATATATATATATGTCCTTGATAGCTGCAAAAATGCAAATCCCGGGCATATTTGTTCAATAACACAGCCTTCGATCTCCGGGAGAGGTATAAACCAGTTGTTTATTGCTAAAAAGATATTTAAAAACAATAAAAACAACTATTTACGATGTTAAAAGAAACAACTTAGCTTTCGCTGGTCCCCTGCCAGTGTCCTCAAAGTGAAGCTCAGGGGGTGGGAAGATTCTTTTTATACACCTTGCTGGCCTAACTGCTTACTCATTGCCCGTGTGATAGGGCCATCCTTCCTGGCTAACTGTAATTGCCTTGGTTGTCCCGCCTTCTCTTTTTTGCACTCCAATTCCACACTTTTCCCCTCTCTCATCCTTGTCAATCTCCTCCCTCCCAGCACCATTGCTGCCGGTGTGCTCTCTAACCGCTCCCTCCTGCTCATTCCAGGCTGCGCATTCAGATCCAGTGTTCCAAAAGGCTTGCCATCAGCGCTCCCTTCCTTTCTAGCCCGTTGGTCTACACGCTGTTCCTGCCTTCCGTCATCCATTCCTGTCAGTCTTTTTTTCTCCGATTTCCCTCCACCCCCAGGTGTGCGCACGCTCCATCGTGCCTCATCCTTCTGCTCCGTCTGCCCACGACCGGTGGGGATGCCTATCGGCTTGCTCTTAGGCTCAGCCCCTCTCGTCCTTGTTAGCCTTATCTCCCCCAATTTCCTTTCACACCTGGCTGTGCGTGCGCACGATCGTGTCCCGTCTCTCTGCCCCGTCTGCCTACGGTCAGTTGGACTATCCGCTGGCTCCTCTTTAAGTCCAACCTCCCCCCCTTTTTTACCCCTTTCCCCCTCCTTCCCCCTCTTGGCTAATCCTATCTTTTTTAGTATCCCTGTCCTACGTGTTTTGGGTCGTACGGTCAGGTCCGGCATTCCTAATGCCCCCTCATTGTCACCTCCCCCCTGCTGACACTGATCCGAATGCACCTCCAGCTTTCCACGCTCCGTCCTTACCAACCCTGTTGCTTCCAATTCCCCCTGACGTATCCTACCACCCCACCCCGTCTGTCCGTGGTCAGCTGGTCTGCTCACTAATCCACCCCCAGATTCATCCCTTCTCCTCCTTGTTGCCCCTATCCTTCCTGACGTTGCCGTCGGAGGTGTGCCCCTCACTTGCCCTCCCTCTCCCTCAGTTGTCACCCTAGACCGCGCGCCCGGATCCAGCAGCATCGACCATTCCCCATGCTCACTTCCTCCCTCCTTTTCACCCCATCCATCCATCCGTGGTTCCAATATTTCACCATTCATCCCTATCATCCCTATTCCCTCCAAATCCTTTCTTTGCCTAGCCATGTGATGACTGCCTTCCCCGGTTCTGGTTCTGCCTCTGGTAAGCGCCATCCACATCCTGACTTGCTCCTCGTGTGTTTTTAATGTCTGGTATGCCGGGGGCAATTCTATGCATCGATTGATTGAGTCCATGTTGGAGAGCCAGGCCTCCTTCAGCAGGCGTCCTCCTTTGGAGGCATCCTGGGCAATGACTTCTGCTCCCTTGAAATCGAATGAGTGCCCATTGTTAACCATATGCGTCCATATTTGGGAATACTGCTCCTGCCTTCTGACGGCCAATCTGTGTTCATGTATTCTGGTTTTTATCCGTTTGGCCGTCTCCCCTGTATAGTTACATTGGCAATCCTTGCAGTGTACCCTATATACGACCGATGACTTTTCTTCCTTTGGTAGCGGTTCCTTGGGACGCATCACTTTCATCCGAAGTGTTTGGTCGGGTCGGTGAGCCACTTTTATGTTATAGGGTGCTAATATGTGCGCTGTTGCCTCTGATACTCCCTGGACATACGGTATCGTTGTCCAGGATGTTGTCCCTGCGTCATCCGGTGCCCTACGGGGTTCTTGGCATTTGCTGTATCTTCGGGTGAAGCTGGTTGGGTAGCCGTTCCACCTACACACCTGATGGAGGCAGGCACGTTCCGCTTGCTTGGCCTTTTTAGTGTTACAGTGTGTGTCTATGCGTGCGAATTACGTCCGAACGCATGCGATCTTATGGGCTGCTGGATGGTTACTCGTGTAACGCAGCATCCTATCGGTGTGAGTTGCTTTCCTATATACTGTCGTGTGGAGGGCACCATTGGTTTGGCGTGTGACCAACACGTCCAGGAAGGCCAAACTGCCATGGGCTTCCTCCTCCGCCGTGAATTGTATGTCCGGGAATATTGCGTTCAATCTTTCCATAAAGGCAGTTTTTTTTGTTCGTTTGATAATGGCGAACGTGTCATCCACATATCTGGCCCAAAATTCTGGTTGGTAATCAGCCATTGCCTTAGCCTCCAGGCACTGTAGGACCGCCTCAGCAATGACCCCCGAAATGGGAGATCCCATTGGCGTGCCCTTAACCTGCTCATATATTGTGTCCTGGAACGTGAAGTGTTTTCAGACATAATTGTAATAACTTGACAACATCCTCCATCCTAAGGGAACCCTGACTTCGCAATCCCTTTAGTTGTAATAAATCCTTTATTGTTGAGACAGCCAGTTCTTGTGGGATGGTTGTGAATAGTGATGTCACATCAAATGAGATCATAGTCTCATCGTCCTGTATCCTCACCGCTTTAAGCCTCTGTAGAAACTCCTGCGAGGATTTTACTGTGGTTGCACTATCCTCCACCAGATGTTGCAGCTGCCGACTTAGCCATCTAGCCAGGCCAAACATGCTGACTTAGCCATCTAGCCACTGCCAATCCAGAAATGTTGCCATATCCTCAAAGTGGTACAATGGGTGAAATGGTTGAAAAGCCCTGAAAAAACATGTGGGATATTTTAGTTTAACAGATGGCAATTTTGGTTGTGGATAATAGTGTAAAACTTTGCAAAATGATGAAGGGAATGAAGAGACAAAACCATTTAACTCACTGTTTTTCAAACTTGGAAATTTTAAGATGGGTGGACTTCAACTCCCAGAATTCTGGCTGGGGAATTCTGGGAATTTAAGTCCATCCATCTTAATGTTGCCAAGTTTGAAAACACTTAACTCTTCCTCTCCATGCCTTTGCCTCTACAAATGCTCTTGGCAATGCTGCTATGTTTTAGTGAGGGAGAGTTTCTTTTGAACTGCATATAGCAGCTTTGGAGAGGCAATTTCTTTAGAGAACCTGCAAAGGTTGTGTATCATAGAAACACACATGTGAAGTTTATTCATATGAATACAGATTGTGTTGCTTTTTCACATTCCCCAAGTATGTGCAATAATATAAAAACATGACATACCTACATACATATTTAAGATGAAAGTAATAATTCAAATATGCACTGACAAGTACTTGCACCTTAAATATATTTATGTTTTTATATGCAGTTGCAGAATTCTACATGTATTTGTATAGCAGACAACATTTATAGGTTATGCAGCAGCAGCAGCAGCAGCAGGCAAGTAGGCTCTCTGCTTTTAACCTAGATTAAACTAACACTGTTTTAATTTTCTTAATTTTTAAATCTCTTACATTTTTGAAACTCTATACAGTGTGGCCACTAATCCACTTAACCCACTCTCAGCTATATTTCAGCTACGGGTTAGCTATATTTTAGCTGTATTTTTGATATCCCGAGCTGGGCCTCAGCTATGGGAATGCCTTGCTGCTGCTTTTTTGTTGTTGCTATATAGGTTTTGCTGCTTTGTCAGGAAACCTAGTATTGTCTAGTTTTGAGTGACTTTTATTTGATCCATTTATTTATCTACTACTTTTTACCATTTTTCCTTTTACTATTTTCTTTTTATTATTTTACTATTTTGTGATTTTTATTCACTCCCTACTCCCTGCTTTGGCGGGAGGGTAGGATTCTTGCCTTACTTGTGAGGAGCCTTGTTATTGTTTGCATCAGGATTTGCTTTTTCTTGACTCTTGGCCCTTGGCTTCTTTTTTTTGGGGGGGGGATCCAGGACTTGTCTTGGGGATTAGTCTCTTGTTATATTACACTGCTTCTCCTTTATTGTGTTATTTAACACAATGAAGTCAAAGAAAAGGTGCAGATCCCTTACTGACCTGGTTCCTCAACCTTTTTTGAAGCAATCCAAGATGGAAGACTTTGTTTTGGCTCGGCCTCTTTGTTTGGAAACTCCAGCTCCTTTTTTTCTGGCTGCTGCCGGTCATGGCGATCCTTCGGTGGTTGAGGGTGTCGCCCCTCGAGTTGAGAACAAAGGCTCCCCTAAAGCTACGGTCCCCAATCAATCTTTAAACGAGCCCACCCTTACTGAACTTCTGGCTCAGCAATGTTTCCTGGTTGCAGATACAACAGCGAGCATACAGCTCCAGCTTGACAAAATAATAAGTACCCTAAATTATTTAGTTTCTTGGGTTGCCAGTGGTAGTGCTGGGCTGGCCGCTCGGCATCCCGATGCGGTAGCAGGGCCTCCCTTGTCAAGCCTCAGCAAAAGATCTGCTCAACGTAACCCTACCAACAGTTCGAACTCTATTTCCCTAGATGCAAACAGTCACCTGGTTTTACAGCCAAAACAGGTGGCCCTAAATATCAATCCTATTAACGGCTACTTGCCACGCTGGGGCTCAATACGGCTGGCAAGGGGCCATATACTACAGCTATTGGGGTTGGAAGCTGATGATTTGAAGGAGGTCGAATCTTTATCCTCCTCTATATACTGCACTAGAGTGTTACTTAGTTTCGACAATTCTAACACCCCCAAACTATTCTTCAGGAGAAGATCTCTACTAAGGTCTTTCGGCATTTTGCCAAGAAGAGTCTTCAAAGATATGTCGACTAAGCCTCTTTTAAGTAATCGACCACCTGTGAGTGTTAGGAGATTTACTGCCCCTAAAAGATCTTCAGTAGCACATGTTAATGTGCCAACCCTGAATGTCATCTCTGATGTTAGTTCATCTACTAAATATACATCTATGCTTGTAAAATCTCCTGATGGCGCCCTCTCTGATGGGGTTTTGACTGATCCTCCTACTGTCAATCAAACCAACCCCCCTCAGCGAGTAACATCTCATCAGGAACCTTGCCTTGACTTAATCAGCTGGGAAGAAATGGCCTCAAAGGAAGCGACATCAGCCCAGGGTATTCAAGGCCTCTTAGCGAATAAGCCCCAGGCCAGTGACTCTGGGATTCCATCTATTCATGTGACTGACTTATCTCAAGATAATTTCTGGAACCAGGAGGAGATACAGCTCTTCGACTCCTTTCGTGCGCTCCCACATTCAGAAAGTGCCCAAATTATTAAGCGTCTGGTTGCAGTTAAAGCCAAGCTTTGGAGTCTCTCACTACCTGATAAGGATTTTCCTGGATTTCAGGGAGCCCATACCGATTCATCAGTGGAAGTTCCCCTGGCCCTTTTTCCAGGATGTCTAACTCGTCAATATGAAGATCTTGGGCTCCCTGAGACCCCGTCTGCTGATGCCACTGAATGCTTGCCAGCCAAGCATCCAACTAATGCTACAAGTACGAACTGGAGTGCGTTTAGAGTTCTACAACCCCATGAACAAGCTTTGCCTTCCTTCCCCCCTTCCCTGCCTTTATCTCCCATGAGGGTGACACTGCCTTTTAATAACGGGTGTATCTTTTCAGACCAGAAGAGCTCCCTTGAAAAAATTAATTATATAGAATGACTATCAAACTTGGCAACCCCCCTCTGTACTCTTAAATGTCTTTCGTGGAACATAGCAGGTTGGGGGAGAAGGTGTGGTACTATAGAATTTACAAACTATATTCAGGCATTTGATGTGGTTCTGCTTCAGGAGACTTGGGCATGTGATAAGATATCCCTTACAGGGTTTACGGCCATTTCCTTGGCCGCCATCAAACAATCGGCGATGGGAAGACCCAAGGGTGGCTTGGCTTGTTTGGTCTCTACCTCCTTAAAGGTGGAGACAGTGGAGCTGTCCCCCTGTGGCTCTTTAGCCATGGCGCTCCTAATTAAGAGAGGATGCAGCAAATTGCTAGTGTTTAACGTCTACCTTCCTCCGACGGTGAGGCAAGCTGACATTAAGGCTCAATGGGATGAACTGGAGAACTATATTACTTGTATTGAAACTAAATTTCCAGGGCTATACACCTTTATAGGGGGCGACTTTAATGCCCGACTGGGAGTCCAAGTTCCTCCATCGATTGAGGCACTTTACTCCCAAGAAATCCTTCAGGCAATAGGTCATCAGATTTCAGCTAGACATTCTAAGGATGAACTAACAAATTTTGCTGGTATTCAGTTAGCACTTTTAGCATCCCAACATGACAAGATAATCTTTAACGGGAGTACCCCAGGCGATCTAGTTGGTGAGTTTACTTTTAGTTCCTCATGTGGGAGTAGCATTATTGATTTTGTGCTGGTTTCTCAGTTACTAAGAAAGGCAGTCCATGCTTTCTATGTGGACTGCCGCACGGAGAGCGATCATTACCCCCTGGTTACAATTATTGGGCTTTCCTCAAATATACACTTATCTAAAGGCCCCCAGATATTGGATCCCTATGCGGCCTTCTATATAAAGAGGATCAAATGGTCTTCTAATACTGAAAGAAAGTTCCACTCCTTTTTATCATCTCTGGAATGTCTCAGCCTTTATAATCAGGTTCTAACAAGTAGTGGCTCAGAGACAATCTTGGCCTTTGAATCACTAATTAATAGTGTTCAAAGGGAGCTAGGAGCAGATTGTAGGCCAAGGGGTCCATTGTAGTCATCAGTGCTCAGTCATTGCAGGGTGCAAATATGGCTGCCCACTGTCGCAGCATTTATTCTTTTATACAGTTTTACAAGCAGCAAAAGTTTAACATGGCAATAGCATAGTAACAGCATTTCTATTGGTGAAGCCCCTTGCCAATCATTAAGAATATAGAAGCCAGAGGCCCAGAACAGGGAACAGTTGGCTGTAACATCCTGTTGGTGTAAGCTAGCTGATATCAGGCAGGTGAGGTCATTGTACCAGCCTGGGGTACTTTCCCACATTGCCATAGTGAGGTGAAGGGAAGAGATAATGTAGAGAGAAGAAGCATGCAGGCGTTGGAAGGGCAGTTTTCTGCACACAGCCTCTACCTAGCCCCCACCTCTACATCTCACTCTTTTTTGTTTTGTTAGACGAAATATCGCTCGTAAGAGGGGTTAATAAAAGGATTATAATCAGGAGAGGAGCATCCTTGCAGTTGTTTATACAGGGCAAAAACATGACCCTGAGGCAATGTGGGAGAGAATTTGGGGCTAAAAGCTCTGATACATATATTGCAAAATGAAGGAATACATTGCACAAAACAGCACCCACCAAGATCCTAAAGTATCAATTTTCAAATCAGAGGCCAAATTGTGTAAAATATTAATCTGGTGCTGGATGATTTGTGAATTATCAGAAATATTAAAACAACACATTCCCTCAAAACTTACACAACCCAAATGCTGACGCAGAAGCAAATAATCGATAGCAGTGCGATTTTGCAACATAGCTTTTCTCAAATCTTGCAGCTCATGGTTGATTGCTGACATAGCTGAAGAAGTAGCATTAATTGTTTTTGCTAAATTACATGCAATAGCATTAATGTTTTTTTTAATGAAAAGTTTTATTAATTTTAAAATAACCCCCCCATACAAATACAAATATAAACATGCCTTAATCATACATCAATACTCCTAATTTAATACACAATTCTGCTTCTAAACATACATCAATACTCCTAATTATTTTATTTCAACCCTTCCTCCCACTC
>NW_015388356.1:0-8256 GCF_001527695.2 Protobothrops mucrosquamatus | reverse complement strand
GGGTTTCAAAGTGTTCCATGTAGAGGTTTGCAATGACAGGTGAGAGGGGTGATCCCATGGGTGCTCCTTCTATTTGTTTGTATTTTTGTCCGTTGTAGATGAAGTATGTGTTGGATAGGCAGTGGTTGGTCAGATCTAGGATGTGCTTGGGGGGGTTATATTTGTTTTGGATAGCTGTCAAGGCTTCTTTGATTGGCACATATATATGTTTTCTGAGGTTTTCGCGGGTGTTTGTATGTAGGTCTTTAGTTATTCGGGTTTTCTCCCGCGTAGAATTAGAAGTGTCTTGGCGACGTTTCGACAAAGTCACATTCGTCATCTTCAGGCTGGTGTCTTCAGCTTCGTGCTTCTGGGAGTAGCAAATCCGCAGCCATTTTCTTCTCACTTTAACTTTATACAAGATAAGGAAGATGTTATAATATTCTCTGAGTTAAGGTCTTAAATCACTCAAATCCAGTCCTCCTGGTCAGTTCTGTCTGCTTGCACTCTTACTCACAGTTCAAATTCTTTAAATAGCAGATGTGAAGGCTGCATCTGGCTTTGTCCCTAAAAAGAAGGAACAAAGGCACCATGGGGTGCGGAGAAAAAGCCCAGACTACGAGAGAGCTTTCACCCCCTCCTCCAGACAAAAGAACGGAGGAGAAAGGGAGCTCCATCTCTATCTGGGCAGGCTCACCCCTCCCTCTTCGCTCGAGGGATGGGGTTCCAAGCCGAGAAACAGCTAATGACCACTGTTTCTTCAGGCTTTGAAGCAACCCCAGGCGGGCGGCTAAAAAAAGCCACCATTCCCCGCAGCAATCTCCACCGAAGTCCCAATAGCATTAACATTGAGGTGAGCATGAACAGCAAGTCCTGGCACACCCACTAAAGACATAGTCAGTGCCACATATTCTGCTTTATTAAGTAAGGTTGTCTCAGAGTCACAAGTGCTGTCTAGCGTGACCCCACGTCGAGAACGGTTCGAGTGAACTTGTTGTTTGGAAAGCAAAACAGGAATCTACTGGCTGAGGCAACACTGCGCTTCACTAATAATAGCAGGAATATAATTAAAAGTTTCTTGACCACATGTAAAAAACCATCCTTGCAGTAGCCAAATATGTCCAAAATGAAAGAAAGTCTCTTCAAAAGCTGTGCAGTTTAAAACAGGTGAACTAATGCGATGACAGTGAGGTTTTTTACTTGAAGAAGTACAATTAACTATTTTTGCACATGTTATATTTGCAGGGATAGCTACCACCAGGGTGTGCAAAGCAATAGCGTCACGGGGTGGATAATAAGCAGTAACCCCCCATCTAGATATAGCCTTATAGTTAAAGTTCCCATTGAATAAAATTCTGCTCAAGCCAGTAAAGTTTTGAATTACTGCAGAAGGAGTGCAAACAAGGACTAAACATGTAGAAAGCAAATTTTCCATGTCATACATTTCAGATAAGCAAAAGACATCATTTTGTGTGATGTTAGCCAGCTGCACCCATAGATTTTGCTTCATTCGTTGCTCGAATGATTGTTTGGGTGGGATGACAGTTGCTGTTGTCAAAGGGCAGATGTTAACGATCAGACACAAACAAATGATGGCTAAGGAATTTGCAGTTAAAACTGCAAAAATGGCAGCGCATAGGTTCTCGGGGGTTTGCTCTACTTGTTGCTGTTGCCGCACTGTCTGTGCTTTGGCGGTCAAGTTCTTTACATCTCCCCATGTCACTGGCCGACTGGCATGCTGCGCACGTTTGTCTCGCCTACGCTGGCGTGGATCCAGCCACAACGTATCTTCATCATTATCCGAAACACCTGGCTCCTAGCCAATCTCAGAAACACCTGGCTCCTGGTCAATCTCTTCTCCGTTGGGAGACACCTGAGGCATTGCCAGAGAGGAGGGTCCTGGAGAGGGAGGCCTGGCCATCTCCTCTCCTTCATGTTCGGAGCCTTCTTCCTCCGATAAGAGGGGCTCACAAGACGGAGCCACAACACTATCCCCCACCGCAGGGCCCTTCCCCCAGGTCTGCCGGTCGGGATGTGGTCGGGACGGGAACTGATCATGAAAGGCCTGTACCAGGTCAGGGGCCTGAACGGAAGAAGCGTCCACCCAGCTGAAATCCTCGGGGCCATATCCCTTCCAGGCGATGAGGTATTGGAAGCGCCCCTTCAGCCAACGGGAGTCCCGGATACTGTCCACCTCGTACGTTGAGGTGTCCTCCTCATCGGCTGCGGCTGGGGGGGCAGGCGTCGTCAGGCATCGGAGATGGCTCACTGGGGCCTCAGGGACCAGGAGGGACCGATGGAAAACGGGGTGGATCCGCATGGAGCGTGGTAGGGTCAACCGGTAGGCCACCGGGCTGATGACTGCCTCGACGGGGAAGGGACCGATAAAATGATGGTCCAGTTTCTTCACCGGCCGGTCCGTGGGGAGGTGTTTCGTGGACAGCCACACTCGATCTCCGACTGCCAGCGGTGGCGTTGCCCGTCGGGAGCGGTCGGCGACCCGTTTATAGTCCTCTTTCGCCCGGATCAGCTGCCGTCGCACCAGTTGCTGCACCGCCTGCAGCTCCGAGAGGAAGTCCTGGGTCTCGGGAACAGGGGAATCCAAGATGGACAACGGGAAAAGCCGTGGATGGTAGCCAACATTGGCATGGAACGGGTCATCTGGGTGGAGGTGTGTTGGGAGTTGTTGAAGGCGAACTCTGCCAGGGGAAGGTACTCGGCCCAGTTGTCCTGCCGCTGGTTGACAAAACAGCGGAGGTACTGCTCCAGGATGCCGATGACCTTCTCCGTGCCCCCGTCAGTCTCCGGATGGTGTGACGATGACAGGCACACCTGCACTTCCAGCATGGCCATTAGGCTTTTCCAGAAACGGGCCGTGAACTGGGCTCTGCGGTCCGACACCACCCTGTATGGCAGGCCATGGAGGCGAAAGATGTGCTGCAGGAACAGACGGGCCGTGGTGCGGGCCGATGGCAGTCCGCGGCACGGGATGAAATGGGCCATCTTGGTGAGCATGTCCACCACCACAAGGATGGTCGTGAACGTGGCAGACAGTGGTAGATCTGTTAGGAAGTCCATGGAGATGGCACCCCACGGTCTCTCCGGTGTCGGCAGCGGCTGGAGGAGTCCCAGCGGTGGGCCGGACGCGGGTTTGGCCTATCGGCACATCGCACAAGATGTCACGTACGCGTGCACATCATGCCGTACCCGAGGCCACCAAAAAGTCCGCATCACCAAGTGCAAGGTCTTAAAGAGGCCGAAATGCCCCGCCGCGGGGTTGTCATGGCACTGGTTCATGAAGAGGGCTCGGAGCAGACTCGTGGGCACGTACAGCCGGCCCTAGTGTTTCAGCAAGCCTTCCTCCAAGGTCCAGGGGGACGCTGGGCCGACTTCCGCTTTCCGTTGCTGTGACCAGTCATCACGGCGCTGCGCTTCCAGCACCCGAGCCCGCAAGTCTGCCGGTTCCTGGACCGCGGCCAAGGATTCTGCTGGCAGCACCGTCCGTGGGGGGAGTCCTTGGGGCAGAAGTATTCCGGCTTGCGGGATAGCGCGTCCGCCCTCTGGTTGAGGTTGCTCGGAATATACACGACGTGGAAGCTGAACCGGGCAAAAAACAATGACCACCGGATCTGCCGCTGGTTCAACTTCCTGGCCGTGGTGAGGTGCTCGAGGTTCCGATGGTCCGTCTGCACCTCCACCTGGTGTCGGGCCCCCTCTAGGTGATGCCGCCAAGCCTTGAACGCGGCCTTGATAGCCAGCAACTCCTTTTCCCAGATGGTGTAGTTGCGCTCGGAAGGATTGAGTTTCCGGGAGTAATAAGCGCAGGGAAAAAGAGTGCCGCCATCCACCGGGGCCTGTAGCAGTACCGCTCCAATCGCCACATTGGACGCATCCGTCTCGACCACGAACGAACGGTGTGGATTGGGATGCCTCAGGACCGGCTCCGTGATGAAGGCCTGCTTGAGGACCTCGAAGGCCTGCTGCTGCGGGGGCCCCCACGGGAACGGGACCTTCTTCCGAAGGAGTTGGGTCAGCGGCAAGGTCAGGGTGACGAAGGCCGGGATGAATGTCCAGTAATAGTTGGCGAACCCCAGCAGACGCTGGACGTCTTTCACCCGAAGGGGTTCCCAACTGCGCAAGGCCTCCACCTTGCGCGGGTCCATCGCAATGCTCTCGGAGGTGATGATGTGCCCGAGGAACTCTATGGAAGTCTGGAAGAAGTAACATTTCTCCAACTTCGCATAGAGTTGGTTCTCCCGCAGGCGCTGCAGGACCTGGCGGACATGGTGGAGGTGGCTCTCCTGGGTCTGGGAATAGATTAAAATATCGTCCAGGTAGATCACCACAAACCGGTCCAACATGTCCCGAAACACGTCATTCATCAGGTGCTGGAAGACCGCGGGGGCGTTGGTCAACCCGAACGGCATGACGATGTACTCGAAGTGGCTGTATCGGGTGCCAAACGCCATCTTCCACTCGTCCCCCTCTCTCACGCACACCAGATTGTAGGCCCCTCTCAGATCGAGCTTGGTGAAGATCGAGGCCTCCCGCAACCTCTCCATCAGCTCCGGGATGAGCGGCAGGGGGTAATGATTCCGCACTGTGATGGCATTCAAGCGCCGGTAATCACAGCACAGGCGTAAGTCCCCCGTCTTCTTCTTCACAAAGAGGACCGGGGCCGAGAGCGGGGAGGACGAAGGCCGGATGAACCCTCGGGCCAGGTTCTTGTCCAGAAAGTCTCGTAGGGCGGCCAATTCGGGCTCCGACATGGAATACAGGCGGCCCGCAGGCAGTGGCGCATTGGGCAGCAGGTCCACCGAGCAGTCGTAGGGTCGATGCGGGGGTAATCGGTCCGCCTCCTTTTCGCTGAACACATCGGCGAAGGGCGTCAGCTCAGGAGGCAAAGAGATGGCTGGGGTGGAGACGTCCTGGCCGGCACAGGTGTGGCGGAGATGGTCGACGCACTGCAGGCTCAGGAACGAGATGGCGTTTCTCGACCATGCCACCTGAGGATCGTGGGCCCGAAGCCAGGCCATTCCCAGGACCAATGGAAAATGCAGGTCCGCCGTCACATAGAACTGGATCGCCTCCTCGTGGTTCCCAATGGTGAGGCGCAAGGGCTGGGTAGCAAATTTGATGGGCCCTGCCACGAGTTCCCGCCCATCGATAGTCTCAACCCTCAACGGAGGGTCCACCGGAACCAAGGGAACCTTAAAAAAGGCCACAAAGGCCTGGTCCATGAAGTTCGTCGTGGCCCCGGAGTCCACCAGCGCATGTGCCTGAAGCCCCTCCGACCGATTGGCCAACAACACCCGGGTGTCCAGAATCAGGTGCCGAGGGGACTCACAGTCCACAGTCGCCGACTCCGGTGGGGCATGGTTACGTGCCTGGCCCAGGGTTTCCCCTAGGCCAGGCCTGGCCCGTTTCCCAGTTGGTCATGCCGAGATTCCGGAACAGGCTTAAGCGCCCCACTCCGCTTCCTGGGACACGAGGCGGCAAAATGTCCAGCCTCACCGCAATAGAGGCACAATCCCCCTTGGCGTCTCCACATCCGCTCCTGGGCCGTCAGTTGAGGTCTAGCTGCTCCGAGCTCCATGGGCTCCTTAGCTGTGGCCACAAAGCATGGGGTGGTCCGGGGTACTGTCGGTGCGAAACGCGGGGGTGCCGAAGCTGTCGGTGGTTCCGGAAGGGGCCAACGAGGCCGTCGCCGTTGAAGGCGGGCGTCGATGCACAGGCATTGGATCGCCAGGGCGTCGAGGGTCTGAGGCACCTCCACCTAAACCAGTTCGTCCTGCAGATCATCTGAGAGGCCATCCTGGAAGGCATCCATGAGCGCCGCCTCATTCCAAGCCGAGTCCTGGCCTAGAAGTCGGAACTCAGCGATATAGTCCTGCAGGGCGCGCTTTCCTTGGCGGAGGTCCTTGATGCGCCTCGCTGCCGTCTGAATGCGCAGGGGGTCCTCGTACATCACCCGCAGGTGTTGCAAAAAGCCCTGATAGTCCAGGAGTAAAGGGCTGTTTTGCAACAACAGGGGCGTGGCCCATCGGGCAGCAAAGCCAGAAAGGAAGCTAATCACGAATGCCACCCGAGCCCGATCATCCGGAAACTCCTCCGGCCTCATCGCCATAAAGAGTTGGCATTGTCCCATGAAGGCCGGGAACAGCTCCGTCTGCCCAGAAAAACTCTCTGGCACGTTCACTGGGCATCTCGAACGGGGAGGAGGAGGGGGGGGAAGAGCTGCAGGAGCATTTCCCAAAGCCAGTTGAGCATTTAACTGGGCCACTTGCTGCTGTAGGAGCTGATTGGCATCTATCAGCTGCTGTACCTGCTGCTGCAGCTGTTGGTCCATCGTGGGTTAACGATGGATTATGTTCGCATGACGGACAAGATGTTCTGTCCCTGTCGGACACCCACACCCAAATAGCCAGCCGAGGGTTAAAGAACTTCTCCACACTCCAATCCACAGATAAGAAAACTTGGCAGCAGCTCCGTAGCTGCCTGCCAAGACTTTTACTCAGAGAACAAAAAACAATATACACAGTTAGAAAATTAAGTCCACAGCAAACTACTTCGCCAGAGATTCAGCTTTGTCCGTCACAGAGTCCAAATGGCCACCACCTCCCTTTTATAGCCTGTGGGGTGTGGTCCAGTGACTCAGCTTAATCTCTGCCACGTCTCCTTTTCTGCTGCGCACACTTGTCGTTCCTACGCTGGCGTGGATCCAGCCACAACTTATCTTCATCACTTTCCGAAACACCTGGCTCCTGGCCAATCTCAGAAACACCTGGCTCCTGGCCAATCTCAGAACCACCTGGCTCCTGGTCAATCTCTTCTCCGTTGGGAGACACCTGAGGCATTGCCAAAGAGGAGGGTCCTGGAGAGGGAGGCCTGGCCATCTCCTCTCCTTCATGTTCGGAGCCTTCTTCCTCCGATAAGAGGGGCTCACAAGACGGAGCCACAACAATAGAGATATGGAATTTGCATTGCGAATAAGAGGATTAAAGGAGGATTCACGAGAAGATTTGAAAGAGGAGGTGGCAAAGGCTATAGCTCCTATTCTGGGATGTGAATCTGAGGAATTATCAAGAGAGATGGATAAAATATTTAGGGTTAATTCATGGATTGTGAGGCAGAAAAATTTACCTAGAGATGTGGTTATTTATTTTTCCAGGAGATTACTTCGAAATGCAATTATCCAGGCTTTTTATAAACAGAGATTTCAAATTGCAGATCAAAATATTATAATTTTAAAAGAAATACCTCCAAAAATTCTTAGAAAAAGAAAAGACTTTGCCTTTCTGTCTGAGGAGCTTAAAAATCGACAGGTCCAGTTCAGATGGGAGATACCTATTGGAATAGTGGTGAATTATGCAGGGACACGATATAGACTTAATACAATTTTAAAGGCAAAAGATTTTTATACTAATGTCCTGAAAGCAGGCTCACCACCATCTCCATGACCTAAGAGAACAGAAGAAAGGCTGGAAGGCGCAATGTCATTGGTGGTAGGAGATTTAATGCAGGTGGGGCCTACAGAACAAAGTTTGGAGCTAAAGGATGATTCAAAGGAACAGAGGATGACTCGTGCTGCGTATAGACATAAAGACAAGGAGCAGAAGCAGAAGGCTAATTCTGGATCAATAATACAAGGCCCGATTACTACAGAGCCTGTGGGAGGGGCACGACCGAAGAGATTAACGGCTGATTTTCAAGTAGTGTTCCAGAGGCTCCAGGCCACCAAGGATGGCAAAGCTACTGAAATGGAATGTTAATGGCTTGAATTCACCACAGAAAAGAAAGAAAGTATTTCACTACTTGAAACAACATAAAAATGATATTGTTTGCTTGCAGGAGACTCATATTGTGGCCAAAGATCAAAAGTATTTGATTAGTTCTCAGTTGGGATCACATTTTATTGCCTCTGCCCCAGATAAAAAGGGGGGAGTGGTTATTTATGTAAGAAGAGATTTATCGGCTAGATTAATCAAATCTGATATACAAGGAAGATATGTTATTATTGAACTAGTGCTACAAGGCAAGAAAGTTATTATTGGATTATATGTCCCTAATCAACAACAAAAAAAGTTTTATAAGTTCTTACATCAAAAACTAATTGAATTGGATTATAAATCTGTTATTATGATGGGTGATTGGAATGGCGTTTTGGACTCAAGTAAAGACAAGAAGGGATCTTTCAAAAATTCTCCTAATTATTCCAAATTACCTAAAGCTTTTTTTGATTTGAAAGATGATTTGGAATTTAGAGATATTTGGCGA
>NW_015388355.1:209562-253506 GCF_001527695.2 Protobothrops mucrosquamatus | reverse complement strand
AAATTGAATTGAATTGAATTAAGATTGCTGGCTATGACAAGGCCTATCGCCTACAAAAAAACAACCTGGCAACAGGAGGAACTGTGTGAGCAATAAAGAGGCAGAGAACTGAGTGGTGGGGAGGAAAGCACAAACAGCTCCTTTGTGGAGGGAAACACTTGTCCATCAAGCTAAAGTTTTTCAAAAAAAAAAAAAAAAAGGAAGGAAGGAAGGAAGGAAGGAAGGGACTGAATTGCTTTCTAGAAATTAATCTATTTATAGCTAGAGGCCAAACATATCATACATAATCAGCCTCTGCACTTTCAAAAATAATCAAGTAGATTAATGTCTCCTTTATTAGCCTGAAGTATTTGCAACAGTAGGGCTCATTTACATTGGCCACTTCACAATCCCTCCATAAGAATTCCTTAACACATCCAAATGATACTGCGGGTGGAATTTTCAGTGTTTCAAGAGAAAGAGAAAGAGAAAGAGAATAAAAGGAAAAAAGGAAAAAATGAAAAGAAAGGGAAAGGAAAGGAAGGGAAAGGAAGGGAAGCGAAGGAAAGGGAAGGGAAGTATGTCTGTCTGTCTCTCTCTCTCTCTCTCTCTCTCTGTGTGTGTGTGTGTGTGTGTGTGTGTGTGTGTGTGTGTGAGAGAGAGAGAGAGAGAGAGAGAGAGAGAGAGAGAGAGAGGGCAGTCCAGGTGGAGGGTGGGGAATTTCTCCATGAATTTTTCTCAGATTAGAAAACAGAGCTGCAGAGGCTGCAGAGTGATGGTACACCACCCCACCCCAACAAATTTACAGGTACTTAATCTAGACTGATAATCCCTAATGGGACCAGGATTTCCATTGCTAAGCAATGTGGTTGTTAAGTGAATTGCATCTGATTTTATGACCTTTTTTGCCGGGGTTATTAAATGAATCACTACAGTTGTTCCATGAGTCAGGTGGCCATTAAGTGAATCCAACTTTCCCCCTTGGTTTTGCTGGTTAAAAGCCAGATCGGAAGGTCACAAATGGCGATCACGTGACCATGGGATGCTGCTACCGTCATAAATATATGTGCCAGTTGCTAGGCGCCTGAATTTTGATCACATGCCTCTGGGGATGCCGTGACGGTCGTAAGTGTGAGGACCAATTGTAAGCCGCATTTTCAGGGCCACTGTCACTCTGAACAGTCGCTGGAAAAATGATTGCCACTTGTTAATTTCCTGTACAACAATTACACCATTTTGCATTAATATCAGAAAGCTTGGACCTGGTTTCCAGAAGGAATCAGTAAAGGAATTATAAAGCCTGAGATTCAAACTTTTTCAGAGGAGAAAAATAAAAATAAAAAAACCTTTCAGGTAATTGGAGGACCAATATTTGAAACCCCTTTTGCAATCTCCTTGCTTGTAATCTGAACCCATTGATTCAGGGTCCAGTTTCTAAACCCACAGAAAACAAAATAGCTCCATTATCTTTGCGACAGCCCTTCCAATATTTGAAGACAGGTATCATGTCACTGCTTAATCCTCTCTCCTCCAGGACAAATAGCCCGTCAGTCAACTTATCTTTATCATCCAAAGCTAATGCTGTAGCGAAACTTAAAGCTTTACCAAGAAATGGCACCCCAATTCTGTGCAACTCTTTGCAGGTGGAGAAATCAAGGTGGCAATTTTCAGCTTCTTTTCTCCCAATGAAGAGAGAGATTCCTTTTGAAAGAAAGAAAGAAAGAAAGAAAGAAAGAAAGAAAGAAAGAAAGAAAGAAAGAAAGAAAGAAAGAAAGAAAGAAAGAAAGAATGTTCAGCACTGTAGGGATCTTTTTTTTTTTAAACAAGTGATGATGAAAATCTAAATCAAAATCCCAGCAGGTTACTAAGCCCAGTGGCTAGAAAACGATGCTTTGAGTAGCACTTTTTTTTCCAGAGGCATTGCAGATCTTTCTTTCTTTCTTTCTTTCTTTCTTTCTTTCTTTCTTTCTTTCTTTCTTTCTTTCTTTCTTTCTTTCTTTCTTTCTTTCTTTCTTCCTTCCTTCCTTCCTTCCTTCCTTCCTTCCTTTTTGTCTTCCTTCCTTCCTTCCTTCCTTCCTTCCTTCCTTCCTTCCTTCCTTCCTTCCTTCCTTCCACCGGTTTTGGTATAACAAACCAAAGTGAGGAATAATAAAGAAAACATTTATACAGTCACCTTCCTTCCTTCCTTACTTCCTTCCTTTCTTCCTCCCTCCCTCCCTCCCTCCCTCCCTTCCTTTCCTTTCCTTTCCTTTCCTTTCTTTTCCTTTCCTTTCCTTTCCTTTCCTTTCCTTAAAAAAGGCAATGTGTACCAAGAGAGAGAGAGAGAGAGAGAGAGAGAGAGAGAGAGAGAGAGAGAGAGAGAGAGAGAGAGAGATGCCCCAAAGTATCTAAGCTCTTTGGTAAATTCGAATTAATGTTGACATCAAGTGCGGAATCCATATTTTATTTTAAATTCACCCAGAAAATGTTTGTGTTCCTCCAGCTACAGTGCTTAAGAAATGCCTTTTCTCATATCCTCACTTCAAAACACACCCATCCAGGTCAAAGCTAAAGGCAAGAATTTAGAGTCCCTAACACAACAGACCAGTTCACCCCCCAGGGAAAATAATGAAAGAGAGTCTATCAGGAGATTGTAGGGGGGAAATCAGTCGGTTTAGCCTTGAGAAGAGAGATTATTGTTTTCTTCCCTCAGCTGATTGGATGTCACCTAGAACAGCGGTTCTCAACCTGTGGGTCGGGACCCCATTTGGGGTCGATCAACCATTTCACGGGGGTCACCAAGCAAGGCTGTCCGCCATTTTTTTTGTCCGCCATATTTTTGTCCGCCATTTTCCCCCCCTTTTCCGGCGGGTGCCTTACCTCCCTTGGGCTGGGCCAGCTGGTGGTCGGCCTGCTCCGTCTCTGCCGCTTCCCAGCTACGCCTCGGCCGGCGCAGGGGGCGGAACCACGCATGCGCAGCGCTCCCGGGCAGGGAAAGTCCTCGACTTACGACCGGTTGGGTAGTCCTTGACTTACGACCAGTTTAGTCCTCGACTTACGACCAGTTTAGTCCTCGACTTACGACCGGTTTAGTCCTCGACTTACGACCGGTTGGGGGTCATGGCATTAAAAAGGTTGAGAACCACTGACCTAGAAGGAGGTCAAGACTTCTCTTCTTCCAGGGAGCAGGGCATGGACTAATGGTTTTAAATTACAGATCCTGGATGCTAGAAAATAATTGCCAGATTTTTGTACAGCCCTTCTCGATAAACTACAGCTTTCAATAGAAGAGGATATCAGGGATCAGCTGTGGAGTTCTTGGTGGCGTCTGAGCTGGGTTGTTTTCTTGAAGACGTTTCATGACCCAACTAGGTAAGGTCATCAGTGCTAGAAGGGAGTAGGGTTTGCTCTCTGTTTTTAGGTTTCCTGTGGAATTAATGTTTTGGTCTGGTGTTCCGGGTGAACCTGACATCTATTTTGGAAGCCTGGCTGGCCTTCACCTCCCCACTTTCTTATACCACAGTGAATTAGGGAAGGGTTTGCCTGAAATGTTTAATTATTTGCCCTGCTTCCCAAGTCTTTATAGAAAGTTTCAACCCTCTTTCTCTAGGTAATGATTCTTGCATATTTTTGTCAAGGTCACTCTCTACGGTTGTGCGGGGACTAGCTGAAATTTGTAATCTATTAGATCAGACATGTCAAACTCGCGGCGTCACGTGACGTCACGCAACGTATCGGGACTGTTTTGCCATTGCTGGCAATGGAGTGGGTGCAGCTTCTACGTGACGTGTCCAGCCTGCGGGCCAGCAGTTTGGCACCCCTGTATTAGATTCTTAGTGTTTTCTGAGTTTGGTTGGGTTAAGGTTAGGGTTAGAGTTAGGTGTTGGGTTAGGGTTAGGGGTTGGATTAAGGTTAGAGTTAGAGTTAAGGGTTGGGTTAGAGTTAGGGGTTGGGTTAAGGTTAGGGATTGGGTTAGGGTTAGGGATTGGGATAGGGTGAGAGTTAGAGTTAGGGATTGGGTTGGTTTAGAGTTAGGGGTTGGGTTAGGGTTAGGGGTTGGGTTAAGGTTAGAGTTAGAGTTAAGGGTTGGGTTAGAGTTAGGGGTGGGTTAAGGTTAGGGATTGGGATAGAGTTAGAGTTAGAATTAGGGGTAGGGTTAGAGTTAGGGGTAGGGGTAGGGTGAGAGTTAGAGTTAGGGATTGGGTTGGGTTAGAGTTAGGGGTTGGGTTAGGGTTAGAGTTAGGGGTTGGGTTAGGGTTCGGGTTAAGCCATGTGTTAGACTTCTTTTCCTGCAGACTTTTCATGACCAGGCTAAGTAACAATATAATGCCTAATTGCTTCCTTCCTTCCTCCTTATCTTTTAATTCTAAATTATTATGGCTTGCCATACTGCCAGATGTTCATTATTGTTATTGTTTATTGTTTTAATATTTTACTGGCTTTTATTGTTTTAATGGTCTATTGGCTTTTACTGTTTGTAAGCCACCCAGGGTCGCCTCTAGGCAAGATGGGCAGCATACAAGACTAATGAAAAAATGAATACAGGAAAGAATAAAGTTTTAGTGCTCTATGAAGCTTTCAGTAGTCTCCTTTGCACCAATGATGTTACCAACCCTGGTCATGAAAAGTCTGCAGGAAAACAACCAAGATCAGGGAACACCAATTCTGACCTACATAGATCCTCTACTATAGTCAGCTGTCTGATCAGTATGATTTAATTTGGATTCCTGCAGTAAACAGGAAGTGGACTTCATGGTCTAAATCCATAAGTCAACCGTGGGTCTGCAGAATTATGGGAGCTGAAGTTCCATAAATCTTAAAGTTGCTGAGGTTGAGAAATATCAGCCTAAATGCAGCCTTCCTATTCTACAACTATAGATCAAACTTTGAGTGACCATCTGCACAACAGATTTTTTTTTGTCTTTGTAGGAAAGATATTTGGCAAGCCAACTCGACAGTGGCAACTGCACTACTGTTATATTTGCCAAAAGACAACAATTTTCACCAGAGTTGATTTTTTTTAAACCATCTCCAGTCTACTCAGCAAGTCGGCTGAGGACAGAACAAACATCACTCATTCTTTCCACGCCAGAGAATTTGATGTGACCCATTTATAAAGCCAACTATGATCACCCCACAAGGGTTTTGATCCTGTTTCTTGTGTGCAGTTCCCAATTGTTGGGGTTTGATGATGATTAAGATAATGATATCATGACACATAAGCTCTCACAGGGAATTACCATGATGGCATGGTGGAAGAAGGGCTTGGTAGCTTCAGGGACAATGAGGGTGATGTTGGAAGGAACATGATCTCCCAGAAGCTTCTGCCCAGCTGAGAAGGTCAAAAGTGGAGCCTGAAGCTAAGAATAATCCACAACAGGGATGAGGACAGCTAAAAGGGATACACATCCAACTAAAAGGAACTCATAAATCAAAAGACAGCAATAGCAAGCCAATTCTGTACTTGTGGGTAGGTTAAACCCCAGATGTCTCTATGAAGTTATCAGGAGTCAAAAGCAAATGAGATTTTAACTTACTTTTAATTGAATAATGAGGCTGTTCTTTCCCAGCCGCTCCTGAAAGTTTGTTTTGTGCTGGGTGGATTTTATCATAATTTCATCCTGTCTTTTGCTCACTTTGCTGCCTTCGCGGTAATCTATTGCTTCACTCAGGTTTATGGTTTGTTACATTATAAAATGTAATGGCTTTTTTTATTGGGCTTTGTTTTCTAAGCCACCTTAATCATTTTGCACATGAACTGAAAAGGAAAATGGAGTTAGGAACATAGAAATTTAAGAAGCTACTTAATACCAAGTTGGTTCATGGTTTTGCTGGGCTCAATATTGCATAATACCTTAGGACTCAAGCAGAGCTTCACAATTTTCAGCAGAATCCCTATTTTCTATGGAGATCTAAATTCTCTGACCCAAGAGAAATGTGATGAAGAAAGAAATGAATACATAAGCCAACAGGAGAGAAAACTGGTAGTAAGAGTCTAAGTGCCATAGATACTTCAAATTTCAAACCTAAATGAGTGAACTCTCATCATACTATATTGCATGTATGTGTTTGTATGTAAGCCCAGACATATATGTATACATTCATATTCATGTTAAATTTGTGTGTCTCAGAAAACGCCTTCAGCTCCCAAGAAGCCTTGGCCAGGGATTTGGGTGGATCCAAATTCCTTCCCCTAATCTACTGCATAATTCTGATAGTTGTGAGATGGGATGCAAGGCAAATGTACTGTCTTGAGCTCTTGGGGCAAGGCAAATATCTAAATGTAAAACATTAATAAGGAAGCAAGCACCTATAGGTAGATATTGTGAAAAATGGGGACAGATTGGGCCATATTTGTACTGTATGATCAGAACTAGTTTTTCCTGTGCAGAATGCAGAGAAGAGCAACAAAGGTGATTAGGGGACTGGAGGCTAAAACATATAAGGAACAGTTGCTGGAATTGGGCATGTCTAGTTTAATGAAGACAAGGATGAGGGGTGACATAATAGCAGTGTTCCAATATCTCAGGGGTTGCCACAAGGAAGAGGGAGTCAAGCTATTCTCCCAAGCACCAGAAGGCAGGACAAGAAGCAACAGATGGAAACTAACCAAAGAGAGAAGCAACCTGGAACTAAGGAGAAATTTCCTGGCAGTGAGAATAATTAACGAGTGGGACAATTTGCCTTCAGAAGTTGTGGGTGCTCCATCACTGGAGGTTTTTAAACAGAGACTGGACAGCCATTTGTCTGAAATGGTATAGGGTCTCCTGCTTGAGCAGGGGGTTGGACTAGGAGACCTCCAAGGTCCCTTCCAACTCTATTATTCAGTATTCTGTTTTTCTTAAAAAATTGTGACACAGAGTAGGAATCTTCTTCTACTCGGTTCAGCTTTAAACCTGGATTTTGAATGGATCATCAAAAGTGCCAGCTTGGCTCTGATGCCTACATAGAGTATACATTATTTAAAAATCAAGCGTTTTACACAGTTACACCTTCCTCTGTAGACTTCTTTGCTGGATGAATGGTTTCTACATGTCTGTTGATATACTCAAGGAGAGTCTTTTTTAAAAAAATGAACTTCCCATCTTATTCCTCCTTTAAGAAAGCTGAGTACTAGATAGTCCTCGACTTACAACTGTAACTGAGCCCAGAATCCTAAGTTGTATGGGTCATTAAGCAAGTCATCATGCGACCGACACAATTTTACGACATTTTGGGTGGCAGCCATTAAGCAAATTTCGCAGTTGTGAATTAAGCCCATTGTTTGCAATGCACATTTTTTTTTTTTTGGGGGGGGGGGTGGAAACCAGAAGTAAATACCAGTTTCCAGTAAAACAAAAAACAAAAAAACACACCATAAATTTTGGTCAAATGACTGTGGGATGCTGCAAACAGCTGTAAATGTGGATTGGTTGCAGAGTGCCCAAAATGTGATCACATGACTGGGAGGGATCTCAAAACTTTGAATCTGGGTTGTAAGTATCTTTTGGGGGGGTCCTTCATAACTTCAAATAATCTCTAATTGGGCAGCTGTACAATAAGCCTAAGAGGTCTTAGAAGACTAGAGGTAAATAGATAGAAACCTCTGACTATGGCAATCAATATAGCTATATGCTTCCCACACATGAGGACACTTTCCTACCACACTATGGAGAGCAATTTACACAAGTACAGCATAAGTGTGAAGTAAACTTGACATAGATTTAGACAGGAAACCCACAATCCTAAAAGATGTTAAGATGTTGATGATATATGCCCCTACACAAGCTCTAAAGCATTGCCCTCTTCAATCCAAAATGCTTCACAGCCATAGAATCCAAGTAGTGCTTTGATGACACAATCAAAGCCTTATCCTTTTGACATATATGAACACCAACTTGAGGGTTTTTTTTTACCACCCACTCCCATGTACACCCCCTGCAGTCACATAAACTAGGATTCTGTTCATCAATGCATCTATTTCTCATCTCCTGAAAATATAGTTAACTGGCTTAAACACCAGTTCAAACCAAGTTCATTCCTTCATTAAATACAGCAGAAGACAACCAGGCCCTGATAAAACATCTGTCTTATCAAAATCCTTTCTGCTGAAATCCGTGCTGTTAAGGGTCACACCCAGGAAGGACTTGGAGAACGGCTGCAATTTACCCCAAACCAAATCTCAGAGTAAAAATTCAAGAAATATTTGTTTCTGCTACGAAGGTCAAGCCATTCCATTAGATTCATCATACATGAACACCAGGACTCTCGGCCTGCTGCGGCTTTTGGAAAACGAATAGTGTATTTTAAAGGAGAAGGTTTGGAAAAATAAAACGAAAAAACCTACTTACGGTGGCTGTGCCTGAGACAGTTTGTGCATTTGTGTCACTTGTGTTTGGTTCGGAGTGCGTCTGCGCAGGTGGGTACAGGTTTAACGTGTGCTCTGCAACCGTGGTTTGCCCAGAGTAGTCGGGAGTCGGGTGAGGATGGGGGCCGGTGTAGTCTCCTGGGATACCGTTCTGAGGAGGAGCAAATTGCGCGGAGGCGTAAGGCTGGGCCATGGTGTCAGGGGGTGCAGTAGCTTCCTGATTACCCTGCAGAAACATTAAACAACAGGAGAGAAATTTGAGCGGGATTTGACTTTGCAAAGATTAATGCGTCTTTGAAGGTGCTTCATCACATTTCCATCCAGCTGCTCTTCCTGCTGGGACCTCAGTAGAAGGTCCATTAGTCATCCATCTGCAGGAAGGAGCGAAGCTGCCACTGGTTTTTACTCACAAATAAGGTTTCCTGGGGATCACACAACTTTTTAACGCAGCATCTTTGGTTTCTGTTCCTCAACCTGATCCAGCAGTAAAATAACATCATCCCAATAATGTCCAACAACCCATTGCTGCAATTGTCTGATGAGCAAAATTGTGTCCCTCTCTATGTATGATAAAGGTGGGGTTTACGGAACAGCCCAAAGTCATGTTTGCTGCCAATTCTCTAAGATTGCAGTTAGTTGCATAAAGACTGATTTTGAACTTATTAGTAAAATCTTGAACCAGCTTGTAGTGTGTGTGACAAACAAAGCAGAAATATAACAATCAGTCAGAATATTTATATATTTCTTTATAGAATCCCCTTTTTAAAACCACAGGAATATACTTTTCTATGAAATGGAAGCCAAATAATTTGATTTTTAGATTTTACTTTTTCTCCCTTTTTTAGTCCAACATATATCTAGTAACAGCTGAACATTAAGAACATACATTGTGGAATATTTAAACATTAGCAGAAAAACAATGATCTATACTGCAAAACTATCAGTGAATGAAGACTCTATAGCAATTATACAATATTTGAAAATAAATTTTATTTTTAAAGGTGTCTTTAAATCATGAATATTTCCAAAGGAACAAGACATCCTGGTTTCTTGCCATACTATTATTTATCACTATTACTTAGATAATAATATAATTCAAACCCTCCCCTGTGTGACACCATGTTTATTTTCAACAACTTGTATGCAAAATACAAGATACCATCACCCAACTTATGCCCAGGTGCAAGTTGACTAAAGTTTCCATCAATGCATCACCTAAAAAATGGGAGAAAAAAAATCTGAATTTCTATTTAAATGGTCCCTAAAGTGGGATTGCAAATATGAAACCGACATTGTCCACTAGCGGGCCAGGATTGACCTCCTGGAGTGAGCAGTAAGTTAGCCTATGGCACTGCATTCTAACCACTAGACAGCATGCTGTGAGAGTGTTTAACCTCTCTATGCATCTGATGAAGGGAGATGTTAATTTGCTAATGGCAAAGGGGCTACTGGACTTTTTTCCAAGTATAAAACAATAATTTTAAGTACAAGGCATTTTAAAAATAAAAGCTTCATTTAAAAGACAGGCAGTTCGGGTTATTCAAAAAAATAAAGTCACTCCTAAACTTGATGCTAGCAGCAAGCCATATCAAGCAAATTATAATCCAACAGGGTCAACTGTTTTATTTACAAAATGCTTTCTGATAGTGATAATAATAATTTTATATGACTAAACAACAACATCTGCCTACCCAAGGTTCTTGGGAAGAATTCCATAAGCAGACAAAAAATGCCAAATCCAATCGGATCATTTGGCAGACTGCGCGACCAACTATAATCATTTATTAATCTTGTATGCTGCCCAACTTAAAATGACTCTCAGTGGCTCAAAACAATCAAACAAAGAAATTACAATAAAACCAATGTTATATTTAGCCACATCGCCTTGGCTGCATTATGTAAATTATTCGGAACTATGTAAATTATTTGGTGTAAATCCTATAATATTAATTAGCATAAAAGTATTTTTTCAACAGCTATGCCCATCCAGGAAGCTCTTTTTTGAAGCTGCAAACCATCTCCATAGCAGCTTTTTGTGAGAGTGGCCGTGAAACACTTGCAGAAAAATTCACACGGTCCCACTGCTCCCCCCCCCGTTAATCTCCTTTGATTTACAGTCCCAAGGACCCTGCTACAGTTAAACAAAATGGAAATGAATACTTGTTGCAATCAAGTAGACCAGTGTTTTTCAACCTTGGCCACTTTAAGATGGGTAGACTTCAACTCCCAAAATTCCCCAGCCAGTTGGAGTTGAAGTCTACTCGTCTTAAAATGGACAAGGATTAAGAAACACTGAAGTAGACAAAATCTGAGGCAACTGACAATTTTCCAGTTGTGTCAAAAATTGATGACCATTTCTGGGAAACAGGACCAAGACAACCAGGAAATAAAGAGTTGACAAGGGAGGTTTGAAGGAGAGTGTGGAATGGACTTATCATATTTAACTGGGGAATAAATTCCATCTGTTTTTGGGGTTTTTTTGGAAGATAGATTGGCTTTGGAGAATTGGGCATATTGTATTCAATCAATCAGCAATTGATAAGAGATGGTATTATGAAACAAATATGGATATTTGATCCAGAACCAATCAGGGTTAATTTCTGGGATGATTTGGGATAGTTAAGAAGCTGTGGTAACTTTTCTGTGAGTTGATTACAATAATAGCTTGTTAACAGAGGGTTTTTCGAGTTTCAATCTTGTCTCTCTTTTATTATTAATAATAATTGTATTACTTTTCTATAATACTTTTATTGTTGTTGTTCTTCTTGTTAACTATTTTGTTATTAATATAGTATATAGATGACACGCTAACAATTTGTAAATAGATTTAGTAGCTTAGTAGTTTAAAATTATTTTGGCCTGTTTCTCAAGGGATGGGTAACTAACATCATTATATTATATTAATCAGCATCCAGCTAGAGAGGACATTATGTGTATATGTGTGTTAGTCCCCTTTTAAAGGCACCTTTTCCTCTTTAATGTTTTATTTGCTGTGTGTTTTTTCTTTTCTTTTTTGTCCTTTTTAAACAATATTTTGGTGTTTTGTATTTTAACCTGTCTTGGATAAAAAAGTAAAATATGTGGAACAAAAGGAATGAAAGTCAGCATTTTTAGGCTAAATGGTTCAGAGGGAAAAAAAATGAAGTAGGGAATTAACATCTAGGTGCAGTTTGCACTAAAGAGACCCCCACTGTTTCCCATTTACAATGACATCCTTTGCGCAACTATCAAATTAATATTCCCCACATTCCCTCTTTGTGCTAATTACGCCTAATATTTAATTAAGAGCAGAGAGTATTGGTAAGATTCCTAACGGGTGACTTCAAACTTGTTCTATTTTAAAAACAGTATTATTATATCCTCCTGCAAGATAAACATTGCAGCTAGTTATGGGAATATGAATATTCCCTGGACCTGTGCAAATGAGGAAGAAGGGGTTGAACATGCAAAATATTTTACATTTTATAAAGGCTTTGCACATATATAAAAGCAGATCCAGGGTAGAATAAACATCCCAGAGAGCAAAGGTATGCAGGTAGTCCTCGGCTTATGATTGTAATTGAGCCTGCTATTTTGGTTGTAAGTTGAGATAGTTGTGAAGCAGGTCACCATTCAGCTACACCTAATTTTGCAATAGTTTTTGCGGTGGTGGTCGTAAAATGAATGTGACCGTCATTAAGCAAAGGGATGCTTTTTGCCAGAAACCGGAAGCAAATGCTGGTTTCCAGCAGAAACGTCATAAATCATGGTCACGTGGATGCTGCAAACGGTCTTAAATTTGTGGCCGAGGGCCCCAAACTTCAAACCCGGGTTCTAAGCAGCTTTTTCAGGGTCTGTCTTAATTTTGAATGGTTGCTAAGCAACTAGTTGTAAGTACAGGATTGCCTGTAGGAAAAGGGATTGTAAGAAACTTCAAGCACACTAATACTTGAACTTACTTTTTAGATGTCTCCTGGCTTCAGTAAAATGTGCCCATGGTGAGAGGTATACATATGTGCCAGGTCTACCTTGACCACCTTCTCATGTGCCAAGGGAGGGGTCCGTTCATATTCACTTGCTTAGGGAAAGAATGTCTCATGTGAATGGGGTTTCAACAGCCTGGAGGAATTTACTCATGTCCAAGGGAGCACAAGTAAAGCAACACTCAAAACTTGTTGTACAGTAGGCAAAGATCCCTATTATTATTATTATTATTATTATTATTATTATTATTATTATTATTATTATTATTATTATTGCAATTAAAGTTTTTTTAAAGTGTTTTGTGAAGAGGACAGGGAACTTTGGATCATTAGTCAAATGCCGTGGGACAAGCTAGACTCAAGATAAGTGCTGTGAGGGACCTGAAAATGCAGGCTAAGCATAGAGTAGAAAAGGGAACAGTAGCAATAGCACTTAGCACAGTGTTTCTCAACCTTGACAATTTTAAGGCATGTGGACTTCAACTCCCAGAATTCCACAGCCAGCTGACTTAGTTTCCCCATGAAGCAATCAGGTTCAAGCAAGATGTTTTCAGAACAATCAGTTCAAACATAGGTTGGTATGCAGCTGCCTTCCTCCCCTTAGCTGGCTGACCTTGAGGCAGCATCTAGCAGAGATACAGAAGTTACTTTCATTTTCCCCCTTTCCAATGTTCACAGCAGACTGTCACTGCATGGTAACGAGGCACAAGCAAGTGTAGGGTGGCAGTTGATACCTAATGCCCATAAAGAGAAAAAAATGGGGAAGCACATTCAGACCTGCAAGAATCTGTTACTCTAGCTATACAAGTAATGCTGACCTTCATGGTATGGCTTTCCTAGTCTGGTGTACCGAAGAAAGGTGATCCACCCAATATCCTGAAAAGAGCAGCTAAAGATGTGTGGATTCAGAAAGTTGGGAGAGGGGGAAAAAATCCTTGAATTTAAATCTTTCAGCATAATTTGTAACAAAGATTTCGACTTTTGGGAAGACCCATCTCTGCATCTATAGCTTCCTTCTGGCCTGCGAGAAAGAGACTAATCTAGTTCAATCATGTCTGAAAGCCTTTCGCCGAGTAAGCCAATCCCTGAAAAAGGGATTAAATGTCTGGAGAGCGGAGATTTACAGCTGGGCCTGATGGGAAGCTTGACACCCGATGACTAACTGTCGGTCTTCCTAAGTTAGCTTGGCCCTGACAATGGCTGGACCTCCAGGGTTTGTGTGCTTACATTTTTAAATGACCTGAATTGAAGATCTGGTGCAAACAGGATGACAGTATTGAAAGAAACTTCAAAAGGCATCAGGTCGAGTAAGAAATTGGCACCGTTCAATTTCATAACAGCGGCAGGATTGTTTCTGTGTTTGTTTGTTTGTTTAAAGGATGGCAGAACGTCTATGCGCTAAAGGGGTTTTTGGCCTGGAATTTAATGAAATCCACATTTCAACTCAGAAATATGCCTCACGTGGCAAGGTATAAAACCCAGCGTATTGCTTTCTGTTTACAGCCGAACGCGACGAAATGAAAGCAACGGAGAGAACAGAGAAAGAAGCTGGTGGGGAAATAATCATTTGGGGACGCGAGCTTTGGTATATAAACATATATATATATATATATATATATATATAAAATTCCTTCAAATCATTATGCTGATTTTCTAAAATGCCACCGTTTCAGATGTTCCGCACTAAACGCCTCCTGTCTCCAATTTATTTTTTTTTTCCCCAGCACCATTTCATCTGTTACACAAAGCTTTTATAATTAAGAAATGGTGTGAAAAGTGTCAAAACAGAAGGAGCAATCTTGTTATGTTTGCACACAAACTAAGGGAGATTAAAAAAAAAATGTTACTTATGCAAGGCTTAGTGTTAAGCACACATTTGCTGAACCAGGCGGCATTCATTGGTTTTCTGGATTGGTGGGGGAGAGGTTGGAGAAGACCACCCCTCCTTTCTCTTCCTGGCTGCTCGGATTTAAAGTCTACTCGCTGTTTTACCATGCTTTTTTTAAAAAAAAAACTTGTTATGGTGCCTTCCTTTATTGTCTTTTGTTCTTTTTGGTAGGAAATACTTTACATTCTTAGAAAAACGCACAGTCCACTCTGTAGTTAAATGTGCCAAAATGCATTGTCCCTACGGGCATAAGGACAAAGGAGAAACATGGAAAAATTAAGAGGACCCCCTGCTTCTCCTCTCCCTCGTCCTCCTCCCCCAAATAGGCTTGCTTAGAAGCCGAGTTCTTTTTAACTGCATCAGGGGCAGAACAGAGAGACATAAAAGTATGTATAATCCTTTTTTTTTCCCTCAGCCAAATATAAACAGGGATGAAAAATGCTGTAAGGAGATGAAGACCCAAAGCAAAGAAGACCGGGTTAATTTGGAAAAGCAAAACAAGTCCAACCATCTTTTAAACTGTGATATAAATTGGGTTCTTATTTCACCTTCCCTGTTGCTAGGGCAGTGTTTCTCTACCTTAGCAACTTTAAGATGGGTGGACTTCAACTCCCAGAAATCATGCCGGCTGGGGAATTCTGGGAATTTGAAGTCTAGACATTTTAAAATGGCCGAGGTTGAGAAACGTTGTGTTAGGGGCTTCAAGTCTGTTGATTGGATTAGCTGTAAGGTGGGGCAGATAACAAAACCAGCTAACAAAATATATAATGTGATACTCAGAAATGTTATTCGACGGTTGAAGATCATTGTTGGGAATTCCTATGTGCAATAATAATAATAAAAAGGTTCTTTTGAGACTGATCTGAAAGAGTTAAGATAAAAGACTGTTTCCAGACGGCCTTGTGGAGCTAAGACTGAATGCGTTTCAGCATAGATGGCCACCACAAAATTGTACATTGGCTCTTGGCCGGCCTGGGCCAGGGCCAAGGCAGCAGGGGCCATTCCCTCACTGTTTCCAGGATGGCTTCATGGGCCATATTAAACCACTTTGCGGGCCGCATCCAGCCCCCGGGTCTTGTGTTCGACATGTCTGAACTAGACGAACATCATGGTCTCTTTTATAATACTATGAATATATATGTTTATGAAAACTATTGTAGTCTGGTGGAATGACTCGAACATACCTCATCAAAAACCCTGGATTGAGTGTTCCAAAATCTATGGGGCTGCCACAAAGAAGAGGGAATCAACCTGTTTTCCAAAGCAAGGCAGGACAAGAAGCAACAGATGGAAACTAATCAAGGAGAGAAGTAACTTAATACTAAGGAGAAATTTCCTGACAGTGAGGACAATTAAGCAGTGGAACAGCTTGCCTTCAGAAGTTGTGGGTGTTTCATAACTGGAGACTTTTAAGAAGAGACTGGACAGCCACTTGTCTGAAATGGTATAGGATGTCCTGCCTGAGCAGGGGGTTGGACTAGAAGACCCCCAAGGTCCCTTCCAACTCTGTTATTCTGTTATGATATGTGACATATTTTCTATATATGAATTGAGTTTTTATTGACAATGTGGAAAGCCCAATCAATATGATTCCCCATAGACAAGGTTTAGTTTGTTGTTTAAGACATCAGCTCCATTGTATATAGATTCATTCTAATATGCATTTTTGTTTTTTTCTTTATGCATGATTTTTACCATAGTTTTTCTGGTGTTCTTTGTTTTCCATGTTTACGTTCAAGTTTCATTAGGATTATTTTCTCTTGTAGATTTAAATTAGTTAAAACTGTTCAGATCAGTTCAGTTAAAAATTCAAACCATTTCATTTCGACAGTCTACCATTGAATAAATGTCATCACAAGTCTTATATAGGAACTGTAATTCTACAGGCAAAATAGAACTTGCACATTGCATCGTATACGGAAATGACAAGGGGTAAATCCCTTTTATATGGAATACACGCAAGTTCTTTGGACAACTTTTTATCCACAACTATTTACACCAAAGTAACAATAACAAGTCAGTCACTTGATTTACACAGGGCATGAAGTCAAAACATGTTTTGGTTTTGCCTTAGTGGGATGTGTGATGGATGGACGGACAGGCAGTGATACAGGCAGACAGTCAGATAGAACAAGCAAGCAGGTAGAGTGAGAAGGACAAGCAGCCTAAATGACATGGACTAGAGCAGCGGTCCCCAAACTTTCCTCCTTGGCAGCCCAGCCCGGCGCAGGGTGTGTGTGTGTGAGTGGCAGTCACACAAGCGCGCAGACACAGCATCATTAGTGCAAGCGGCGTGTGTGTGTGTGTGGTCCACTCACGCAAGCAGAGGGCATTTGACCAGAGGGCGCAATCTCCCGCTCGGGCAAGTGGAGCTTTGCACCTGTGTGCTTGCCCGCTGCTCGTGCAAGTGGAGCTTCATGTGCACACGCGCTTGCCCATTGCTTGTGCTGCCCAGTTTCGAACAGGCCGTGGCTTGGTCATGGGTCATAGCCTGGGGGTTGGGGACCCCTGGACTAGAGGGCTTCTCTAGAACTCTCTTCTGAAACAGGAGCTTCAGCAGAGTCAGCCCATATTGTTATGCATGCAAACCTGGTGCCAGTTTTATCCACACTTCATTTTTGGCTTCTCCTGACGCTTTTTTGATGTGCCATGAAATCTAATTTCAAGGATACGAGATGGAAGTGACTTTTGGAATTCCTCCAGTCTAACTAATGTTTGTTATGCACGCCGAGACACTATCGGGTGCCACAGGAGCTCCAGTGTTCATTTCAAGGGTGAGGACGGTGCCCTTGGCTCTTTTTTTTATAGGCACAGTGTTGACCTTCTTCACAGAGAGGGAAACAAAAGCCTCTGAATTTGGGGAAATCGATATGCACACGGGACAAAGTACCATCCAGTCTCAATTAAAAAGATGTAATCCCTGTTTCCCTGTTTTAATAACTGGAAACGGTTATGGCCTTCTTTCGGTCTATCAAGGGAAATGATCCTCAGCCACATTTTGTGTATGTCCTGCAAGTTAAGCTACCTAATCACTGTTTAAAGGATCTTTAGAGGATCCTGGAGCTTGTCCACAGAAAGATTAAAGTTCTAATTAAATCACAGATCTGAAGTGGAAAAAAAAGAGAGAAAAGGCCGAGATACAAAGAACTCCAGAGAATTCATATTTATCATCCATCTATCATGTGCCACCATAGGAATTTGGTATGGATTTCTTTTTAATGTACAGATGTCTCAAATTCCCCAGAAAAGGCAAAGGAATATAGATAGAGAAACACCACAAGCTCTGACATTTTGTCGACATTATAAGACAAACAAAAGGGACATGAAATCTGTGCCTGCCCACAATATTATACTAAATTCAAAAAAGAAAAAAAAAAATCACCATAGGTAAGTTTGAAAGGGATGCTATTAAAAAGCAACCAAAAAGTGCCAAGATGAGTAATCTTAGGGCTATACTTTCCCTTAAAAAAATGGGCGTCTTTGAGCTGCTGAAGAGGACATGAAGGAGACTGTCTATGAAGGTTCTCAGTCATCCAGGTCATGGTTGTCTCAAAGGTGCTTTTTCAAGAGGCAACTGGACTTCCTTTGTTTTTCCTTGAAGAAGTTTCGCTTCTCATTCAAGAAGCTTGGAACTGGAGAAGCTTCTTGGATGAGAAGCAAAATGTCTTCAAAGAAAAAACAAAGAAAGTCCAGTTGCCTCTTGAAAAAGCACCTTGGGCGACATGGAGGAGGTATATCAGAACATCAGAATAACAGAGTTGGGAGGGACTTGGAGGTCTTCTAGTCCAACCCCTGCTCACACAGGAGACTCTATATCATTCTGGGCAAATGGCTGTTCAGTCTCTTTTCAAAAACCTCCAGTAATGGAGCACCCACAACTTCTGAAGGCAACCCATTCCACTGATTAATTGTTCTCACTGTCAGGAAATTTCTCCTTACTTCTAGCTTGGATCTCTCTTTAATGATCTTCCACCCATTACTTCTTGTCCTGCCCTCAGGTGCTATGGAGAATAGGTTGACCTCCTTCTTCTCTGTAACAGCCCCTCAAATATCATATTATGGAAAAGTAAGAGTTTTTTAAAAAAAAACTTTATTAGGGGATTTGGGAGACCTTTTTTCCTGCCAGCTATTATGAAAAATGGAACCCGAAAGTGCATGCAGCCTTTTTCTTGCTGTGTGAAACCATCAATTTGATTTCTCAAATTGTTAGCCATTGCACCCATCCCCCTACTCATCTCAAAACTATTTGCATGCATGCTGATACACAGGACACTCACCGAATACTGATTAAGGGCAGGGACTACTTAGTAGGTTTCTAAGTAAAGCGTCCTGGAAGGAAGAGCACACAGAGATAAACCAGTAAGAGCTATTCACAGGCCAAACTCTGTGTAGTGGCCTATACTAGCACTCAAAGTACAATTCTAAGATGCCTCAGACATTTACAGCCCAGATTGAAGAAAGTTTGAGGGTTGGACTAGGAACGTACAAAATCAGGAGCCTGGGAACAGATAGGTTTGACTCCCAGCTCGACTACTGTGATGCATTCTGCATGGGGCTGCCCTTGAAGAGTAGCTGGTAGCTTCAGTTGGTCCAAAATGAAATGGCCTGCAAAGTTCCAGGCAAACTCAGATTTGCACATGTGTCATCTTTTCTGTGGGAGCTGCACTGGTTGCTGTTGGATATCATCTTTGGGGTAAAGGTATTGAAAGGACTGCCTTTCTCTGGTTACTTCACCCAGAGCCCCTCTCTGAGGAAATGGGTGGTTAAGTAGCATAGAAATATAAGTAAATAAATAAATAATAAAAAACCCACCTCCCTCCCCCTAAGCCTACCGAAACAGGAAGGCAGACTGTGTTGTGGGTCTCATCTGTTAAGTACCCCTGATGGGACATAGAAGAAGCTCCTTCTTTGTAGAGGCTCCCTCCGTATGGAATAAAATTCCCCTGGGAAATCAAGTGCCCCGTTCTTTTTCTGGAAGGCCCTGAAGACATGATTCTGTTAGCAGTCCTGGGAACTCCAGGATGATTTGGAGCTGATCAACTGGCTCCACAGATGGTGGGGGGTTTCTGAGGTTTATATTGTAGAAAGTCAGCAAACACCCCCCCCCCCCGAGAATGAAATATTTTGGGGAAATGAAGAGAAAAAAATCTCAAGCAGAAACTGGAGAGGCCATCTTTTAGAAATGCAGATTTTGCAATCCTTTCAGAAAGACTGGAGTACCCCATTCATAAGCAAAACACCTTCAGCCTCCACAGCAGATGGGATTAAGATTTTACATTCCCCACCCAAAATCTACAGGACATGACCTTTAGGACCTAATAGGGTTAATCCTACACCCTCTTCAGACTAGCAAAAGACACAAAAGCCCACCTCATTGCACAACCCCCTGGAGCATTCCAAACACAAAACCCCAGGGAATAATCATTAGAACCTTCTTTCTAAATAGCCAGCCTCCATTTTATTTCCAGCATCTTAGCCTCCATTTTATTGACTCCCAGCTTGGAACTGGACCTGATGGTTTCTCTTCAGAAGTTGTGGGTGCTCCATCATTGGAGATTTTTAAGAAGAGGCTAGACAGTCACTTGTCTGACATGGGATAGGTTCTCCTGCTTGATCAGGGGGCTGGACTAGAAGATCTCCACAAAGAAGAGGGAGTCAACCTATTTTCCAAAGCACCAGAGTCAGGACAAGAAGCAATGGATGGAAGCTAATCAAGGAAAGAAGCAATCTAGAGCTAAGGAGATATTTCCTGACAGTGAGAACAATCAAGTAGTGGAACAACTTGCCTCCAGAAGTTGTGGGTGCTCCATCATTGGAGGTTTTAAGAAGAGGCTAGACAGTCACTTGTCTGAAATGGGATAGGGTCTCCTGCTTGAGCGGGGGGCTGGACTAGAAGATCTCCAAGGTCCCTTCCAGTTCCATTCTACTCTACTCTATTCTTTCAACAATATATTGATTTTGAATGGTACATTGTGAGATGGGTGATCTAAATAGCTAAATAACTAAATACATACATACATACATACATACATACATACATACATACATACATACATACATTTTGTAAATATAAGCCAGGTTTGATGGACCTCAGACTCTTATCAGAGAGTGGGAGAAACAATTCCTGGATTTCAACATTGGGACATTCATAAAACCTGCTGTGAATGTGTAGAAGCTGTGTGCTGTCTACCCACATTTTGTCCTTGATTTCCCATGAGAATGCCAGTGAGGGAACAACTTCAGAGGTCAAGGTAGTCCATCATGGACCTGCCCACTTGAATGGAGGACAGCTTGATAATTACACTGTCTTTATCACCGAACCTTTGCTGAAAGTAAGGCTTTTAAACCTACCCTAATACTAATAGCTTTGCTATCAGCACAATAACAGAGAAAGAGAAAATTGGGAACCCCTTTCTCGTTTGGATGTCCCAGCCAATGACAGATGTACTGAGAAGCAGAATTTAGTTTTTTTGCTGAAAAGGAAAAACCAAAAGTCTATCTAGCCATAGTTTTATTTCGTCTACACAGCTAAAAATATGATCAACTCGTGGTAAATTCCACTTTATTTTCTCATCTGGTAGTCTAATGGCCTGATTTAGAACCTTTCTAAACACTTTTCCTTTTTTAAAAAAACAATTTGCAAATTTACTTCTCAATATTTTACAAGCCACGTATTACTCCTCTCAGATACAGGACACATTTCTGCAAATTAAATAGATCTGAACTGACAGTTTGATTTGAACAGTGGAATCAAATTGCACCTTTTTTTTTCCAAATCAATTCAAAGAGTCAAATCAAATTGGAATGATTTCGTGAATGGGAAAAAATAAAATAAATTGGATTGGATTTTATTTGATTCACATAGGCCTGTTATCGTACATCCCTACTAACCTGGTTAGGCATATTTCTAAATCAGTTTTTGCAAGGAACTTCCAACCATGTGGACTTTCCAGCAGGTGACTTGGTGAATACTGAATCACTGCAGGACTTATGTGCTATGAAATCATTCTGAAGTTCAAAGATCTAGCAATCAAAGGAAAACAACACTAAAATAAAACAGCACTCATATATACTAGGGATGTGCGAATTTTCAATGAAAAGGTTCTATTACAAACAATGATTCGATCATCAATTCAGTTCAAATTACAGAATCAAAGCTGATGCACTTTTGTCAACGTTTGTATCACGGTATACGTGCTTCTATACAAATTGACTCAGCCATCCAAATCAAATCATTGATTCAAAGCAGGTCCTAACAGAACTACCTGGGATGAATATTTCATTTATTTATTCAGTCATTAAATCTGTAAGCTGTCAAATCTTATAACTTACAACATTAGAAACACACACCAAAAATGCGGGTCATCAAATCTCAAGCCTACGATGCAAAAACACAATTAAAATGTTCACGGTGAAAAAAAAAAACATACATATAATTTCACAAGTCAACCAAAAACCACAAATCCATAAATTAAGCCATAAAATCTGGTTCCAACCTGCAGACAATCATTCCACAGAGTCTTTCAAAACAATACACTTTTCACTGTCTTCTAGAAAACCATTATTAAGGAAATTAACGTAGCTTCTGGAAGGAGGACTATAGCGGCAATGTGAAAAACCATTGTTATTTATTTTGATTTCTCCTTCCTATTAAGAAAATTCTAGAAGTTTAGAGCTCGTTCTCAGCTAACCTACTTGGGTTGTTTTTGTTTACTCTGGTTTACTGAATAAATGAAAATGGAGGAATCTTCATGTACAGGTCATCCTCAGCTTATGACCACAATGGAGCCCAAAATTTCTGTTGTTAAGTGAAACATTTGTTAAGTGAATTTTGCCCCATTTTTTTCATCCTTTCTTGCCATAGTTGTTAAGTAAAATCACAGCAGTTGTTCAGCTAGTGACCCGGTTGTTAAGTAAATCTGGATTTCCCCATTGACTTTGCTTCTCAGAAGGTCCCAAAAGGGGATCACATGATCCCAGGACATTGCAACCATCATAAATATGAGCCAGTTGCCAAGCATCCAAATGTTGATCACGTGACCGTGGGGATGCTGTAACAGCCATATGAAAAACGATCATAAGTCACTTTTTTCAATGCCGTTGTAACTTTGAATGCTCACTAAACGAACTGTTGTAAATCAAGGACTACTTGTACTCTTTCCAGCAAGGAGATAGGTCAGTGAACACCTGTCTCATTTCTAGACATCTTACAGAGTGTTGTTGGTCCAGGGCTGTGTTTTTGGAGCAAGCCATCATTTTAATGAAGTCTTTAATGAATGAAGAAACAGTAATCTTTGCAAAATGCATTATGTATTATGGCATCAAAGACGGTCTTTGGATAAGGTTTATATTGACTAAATGAACTGTTGGAAGTCAAGGACTGCCTGTAGTCTACAAATTTAATTTATCTTCTTCCTATTCACCATAAACATGCATCTGCCTTTCTCATGATTCGCTGGAAAAAAATCCCAGTCACTAGTTTTGGAAATACTCTTCTGCGGAAAAAAAGGGTTTTTTTTTTAATATATTCTAATTCGCTTTACATTTGCTGAACAGGCAGGATGGTGAATGGAGAAACTCTGCTTTAGTATGCAAGAACTTTCTGGCTGGGAGAAAAACACACACACACATGCACACACACGTAGAATTTTGAATAGATATTGCCACCCTATGTAAAAATTGATTGCTTGTAAGTATGCCATCAGGAAAAAAAATGGCCTTATTTTAAATATCACAATTGCATTTTATGGCACATCGCTTGTGTCAAGTTAAATTTAATCATGTTAGGATTTTTTTTTTATTAAAAAAAAAGACATATTCAGAAAGGCATCTCTCCTCCCTGCCAAAGGGTGAGTATATGAAAGCTTCATTTTTAGTTAATCATCTGATGTCTGTATTAAGCCATTTGGATGTGCAATATATACAACAACAAACCTATTCTACTGATTGCCTTTTCAATGCATCATGAAGATACAGGGCCAGATTAAAATGTGGCTGAGTAAGATTTAATTCCAGCATAAGAACATAAGAAAAACCTGGGCTGGATCAGAGCAAAGACAGATCTAATCCAATACTGGAACAACCTAATAGTAACAAGAAGTCGCCGTGTAGGCAACAACCACAAGATTCTCCAGCTTGTAATCTCCAACAAATTGCACTGAGAGGCGACTATCTTCAGACCTAATTTTATGTCTCACATTCAGAATTCTTTGAAAACCCTAAAATGCACTTGCATTTTTTTTCTCAAGTCAGTGTATAGGGCACATCTGTGCATGTGTGTATCAATTCCATTGAAATGATTTTTTTTTAAGCAATTGCACGCAAAATCTCCTGATATGGCTCATTTGGAGTATATTACTTGTGCTATTTCTTTAAGATATATCCCATTTTTCTCTGAGAAATAAAGGTGGCTTACACAGGGTCAACCACAAACTTCTGGTAAGAATGGCTGATCCGAAGTCTGTTCTAAGTTCTATGATGTAGTAGAGACTTGATCCAAGCTAGCACTTTTTGCCACTATGCTCTATTGACTGTCTATAATTTTCTAATGACATGGGCCTACACTGATCTAATGTGGCATATGCTATTGGCAGAAACTATAATAAAGAAAACTCTGCAATCTCAAGGCTAGGAAAAAAATATTTATTATTGCCACTGCCAATACTGCCACCTTGAAATAAAATTTAAGGAGACATTCCTCTTCTCCCTATAAATAACAACGGAAAGGATTCCATCAGTTTCGTTAACAGTTGCTCAGGGCTGTAACTAAGAACTGGTAAAATATCTACAATGATCAAGGCTTTGGCAGCAGCTATGGGACAGGGAAACAGTGATAGGAAACTTGAAATTACCAAGCTGTTATTATTCTTTCAACTATTCTTTCAAATTAAACATCGCTATTCTTCCGAGGGGGCTGCCCAACGTCTCAGTGGTTAAGATGCTGGGTTTGTCAGCTGGGAAGCTGATAGCCCGAGTTTGAGCCTCTAGTACTGCACGATGGAGGGAGAACTCACGTTTGCAAACTCACCCAGCAGTTTGCAAGTAGATAAATAGGAACCACTTTGGTGGAGAGGAAACAGCGCTCCATGACATCATGCTGGCCACGTGACCACAGAATTGTCTTCGGACAGCGCTGGTTTGTGGTCTTGAAACAGAGATGTGCATGACCCTCCATAGTTGGCAATGAGTAGCAGAGTAAAATCTGCAGGGACTCCTTTCCTTCCTTTCTCCCCAGAACTCAAGATGAGTTCATTTTATGCGCACTTGGTTGAACCAAGCAAGAACAAGGTAAAGGTTTCCCTGACTAGACACGTCTGACTCTAGGGCATGGTGCTCCTCTCTCTTTCTTGGCTGAGGGAGCCAGCATTGTCCAAAGATAATTTCCATGGTCATGCAGCCAGCATGGCTATAGGCCAAAGGTGCACGGAACGTTGTTATCTTCCCATCGAAGTGGTACCTATTTATCCACTCGCATTTGCATGCTTTCAAACTGCTAGCTGGGGCAAGTGATGGGAACTCAACCCATTGCATGGAGCTTGGGTTTCGAACCTGGGCTGTCAGCTCTCCAGTCTTGAACCCCTGAGCCATTGTGCCCTCACTCAAGAGAGAATACCAATCCTAAATTCACCCAATAAATGTTCATAACTGTAAGTGCAGACAAACCTGGATCCTTAGCCACTACAGAGCACTAGCCCTCTATTCAACTGATACATAAAAATATGGGTAGAAAAATATGGGTAGGGCTTTGTGAGATTGGAACAATAGCTAGCTTTCTTTCCACAGGGGCCGCAGCCACTCTTTCTTTCTTTCTTTCAAGGAGGAGGGTGATTAAACCACTGTGAGAAAAAGTAAGACATCCCTAACTATCTTCTCTTCAAACACAGGCTTGGCTTTATCATCGACCAGAAAGCCTGGTGGCCTGTTTAAAAACAAAGTCATTTTTCCCCTCCCTTTCCCATTACCACATTAACCTACATTAAGAGCGAGATCCCATCTGGTGGCCCATAATATCACTGCCTGGAGATATTAGCACACAATGCAAATGAAGACGTAAAAGGGAATTAGGCAATCAATCGCTGTTGGAAGAATGCTGAGCTAGAGATTATAATTCAGTCCAGGTTGACCATTCCTTACTGTTTCCTCATTCCTTATTTCTGCATCCCAGCAGCTTTAATTAAGCAGCCTTTCCATGGGCTTTATTTATTGCGGCTAGAATTCGACATGTCAAAGGCTAGCCTGCCCTATTGTGAAGCTACAGCTCATCAGAAAGACATAAAAGAGAGCATTTGCTGATAATGGAGGAATTTCGGCAGGCTTTACCCTGCTGGAAGGGATGGGAAGCTGATTTCGTGGTGATGCTCATTAGCTGTTTCACACCTGCCAACTCTTAATACCCCAGGATGTACAATCACGGCAGATAAAAAGAAAGCAAGACCTGGGAATTAAGAAAGGATGTGATGAGGTTGTGATGGCATCTTGCCTACAACCTCCTCCACCTGGGCAGCACAATTGTGCACACATATGTGCGCACATAGGCACGTGGCATCGCTCACTCTGAAGCAGATGCAGCCGATTATGCCTGAGGTAGACAATCCGAATGGTGAATTATACTGTTACAGTGACTGTATCATAAATATATGTATCATAAAGCTGTTTCTCGGATATTTTTCTCTCCTGCAAAATAAACCTCCTTTGTTTAATCTTGTTCTCAGTGTGCTTGAGAATTTCCTTTGGATTGCTCTTGGTGGTACTTTAAGCGTTCTTGTTGGAAATTCTGGAGAATATAGAAGATAGAACAAAGAATAACAGGGTTGGAAGGGACCTTGGAGAGCTCCTAGTCCAACCCGCTGCTCGAGCAGGAGATCCCATACCATTCTGGACAAATGGCTATCTAATCTTTTCTTGAAACCCTCCAGTGATGGAGCACCCACAGCTTGTGAAGGCAAGCAGTTCTGATGAGTAAGGCTACTGCTGATACTACTTCTTCAGTTCTGGCTGAATGATGGAGAAAGGAGGGATTTATATTCCTTGCAATCATCTGGTCATTAGTGCTCCTTCTGAGAGTTGCTGAGGCCACTTGGAAGCTTATCTGTGCCCTCAGGGTCACCTAAATAGTGCAAATGGGTGTGGAACCTTCTTGGAATTGCTAAAAGGACTATGTTGTAAATAGGAGAACAAGAGAGGGGGAAGGATACAGCTCCACCTATCTCCCATTTCCTAATAACCAGATGCCTGCAAAGAATATAAATATAAATCCTTCCATTCGGTCAGAACTGAAGAAGCTTCTTGGATGAGAAGCGAAACGTCTTCAAGAGAAAAAACAAAGAAAGCCCAGTTGCCTTTTGAAAGAGCACCTGTGGGTTCACTGTCTCTTGGTCCTCTGGGATGAATCCCCTCTCTCATGGGAATCCAGACTTCATTCCATCACAAGAACACATTATAGATTTGATTTTATAATACATGACCAACATAGGTCTGATATTAAATATAGATACCGATGACAGAATCACTTTTTTCATCATTCCGTAAGAGCAGACAATAACAATTTTACCAAATGTAGACATCTTCATCCTTTGGAACTTCTACATCAGGGGTCTTCAAACTTGGCCCTTTTATGACTTGTGGACTTCAACTCCCAGAATTCCTCAGCCAGTTGAAGTCCACAAGTCATAAAAGGGCCAAGTTTGAAGATCCCTGTTCTACATGAATTAATTATGCACCTTTATGGATTAACCTGCAACTTGAAGCTGAGTTAACTTTCTAGATCTCCCCAAATGTTGCAATTCAGTTGTGACTCAGTCCAATGTGCCCTTTCAATTTATACAGGTGGTCCTGGACTTACAACCACAATTGAGCCAAAAATTTGTGTGGTTAAGCAAGATAGTTGCTAAGTGAGTTTTGCCCCATTTTACAACCATTTTTCTGGCCACAGTTCTTAAGTGAATCATTGCAGATGTTTGGTTAGTAACACGGTTGTTAAGTGAATTTTGTTTCCTCATTGACTTTGCTTATGAGAAGCTCACAAAAGGTGATCACATGAACCTAGGATACTTCAACTGTCATAAATAGGAGCCAGTTGCCAAGAGTCCAAATTTTGATCATGTGACCATGGGGGGGGGGATGCTGCAATGTTTGTAAGTGTAGAGAACAGTTATAAAGCACTTTTTTCATTGCCGTTGTAAGTTTGAACGGTCACTAAATGAATGTTGTAAGTCTAGGACAGGGGTGGGGAACCTTGGCTCTTTTATGACTTGTGGACTTCAACTCCCAGAATTCCTGAGCCAGCATCGATGGCTATGTGTACTTAGAGAGAAAAAGCTCATTTCATTCCAACGTTCAGTCTGGCTATTGTGGTTACTACATCCTTTAACCAAAGGTGAGTTCCTTAAGAAACCATAGTTAAACCACTGTAACTTGGAGGGTATGTGACCCAAATTATAGCTGCTGAATTTTCTTCAGGGGCACTGGAGCTGGGAAAATTTGCATGCTGAATGAATATGAGGTAGGAGGTGTGTATGTGATATATATTAGAACAATGTGTAGGCTCCATTTGGACAAGTGCTGGTGAAAAATTATACAAAAATAGACATGTAGGAAGCCAGTTATGCCTCTAGAATTATCCATAATAATCTATAATTCTCTGTACAAAGAAATTATTCACTTGCTATCTTCTTAAAATAGACCCTCTGAATGCTTTGGTACAGGGGTAATTTTTTTTAAAAAAAATGCCCAAACCAGGTATTTTTGAAGCCATGCCTAAATGATTCTGCACCTCTGTTCAGTTGATAAGAATGCTCCTTCTCTTTGTCCATGCATCTGTTCAGAGAAGGTTTGATCCCAAGTGATCATGATATGACCAGCAAAGCAAGAGAATCTCTTCAGTGAGTGATTGTGATTCAAGCGTAGGATTCATGCAGGTAACCTGGACACATACCACACAGGTAAAATTACACTACAGCATGCTTAATCAATTGCAAAGTTAAAGCATGCTATGTTTGGCTACATTTAGCCCTTATTAAAGGAGGAGAAGGAGGAGGAAGAGGAGGAGGAAGAGACAAAGAAGATGAAGGGGAGGAGGAGAAGGGGAGAGGAGGAGGAGGAGGACATGATGAAGACAAAGATGCAGGAGGAGGAGGAGACAAAGATGAAGGAGGAGGAGGAGGGGAGAGGAGGAGGAGAACATGAAGAAGTGGAATATGCAGGAGGAGACAATGACGACAAAGACGAAGAAGGAGGAGGAGAAGGAGGAGGAAGAAGAAGAATTACAGGAGAAAGGATTGTATTATAAAAGTCTGCCTTTACACATTGTTTGACCGTGTCATCACTAAATCAGCACAAAAGCACTATTGTCCATGTTTTCTGAAAACCTAATAGATAGAAATTTGCCAGACTAAAGCTATAAACTCCTAATCTAATTGATGTAGCCTGGGAGATTCTATCATGTGGCTATCCTCTTTCTACTTCCCCCATCCAGTTCAGGAATGTACAGTCCCTTGTTTTGGGTCCCTTTCTGGTATGGGCTGCCTCCTCCCTGGGAAATTGTGGTGCTGTTGTGATTCCCTCCCCCCCCCCACTTCTTCCAGGTGCACATTCCGTAACATCAGTTGTTTTGGTCTATGGATTCCAAAGGGAGTTACAGCCAAAGATCACTATGTAGAATCAGTACCTCTTATCTTGCCTTGAGATCCTTGGCTGCTCACTTCCAATCTAGTTTCTCATGAAAGATACAGTCTTGCTCATGATCTCAACTTGAAATGAAGTTGAACTTGATACAACATTACTTTTAAAAGTCAGGTGTCAGGCCCAAAACCAAGAATGACACAGGGCAGTTCTTCCAAGCTGAGTTCTTTATTGTTTCGCATCTATAAACAAAATCTTGCCAGACTGAAGACTCTGCTATCTGCATGTGCAATATACTGTGGGAACTATTGAGGAGGGGCTGTCTTCACCTTCTTTCTCTCACACAGGATATCCTGGCTGAGTTGAGTCTTGCATCTCTGGAATCTACACCCTCCCGCCAGGGGAACAAGCTCCCCACTACATTCCATCATAGGAGGGCGCCCAAATTCCCTTTTACCAGTGCTATTTAAAAATAAAATCTCAAATTCTTTCCATATCATTTCTGAAATGATTGTGAACTGAGATCCTATTATTAAGATAAATTAAACTAACTAAAATGTTCATAATTATTCTCAGTGAGAAGAGGACTTGAATTGTACCTGTCTTCTATAAACTGTTAAAGACATGAAATCTATCAAACAATGAATTCTCTTTCTCTGTCTGTCTGTCTGTCTGTCTGTCTGTCTCTCTCTCTCTCTCTCTCTCTCTCTCTTTGTCTCCCTCTCTTTCACACACACACAAAATTCACTGTAAACTCAGTGACATATTTGGAGATTCAGATTCAAACGTTTAAAAGCTACCAATTCCAAATCTAAATATTTCACTTTTGGTAAATACTCGAATATATTCTATATCAATCAATATCAATACATACTGATGAAGAAAATGAATCCTACAGATGCAAGATAAGCCAAGAGAGTTCTGAAGCCCTTTTTGCTTGCCTTGTGTTACACAAAGAATGGTTTAGAAAAGGCACCAATTCTTTCCTCCAGGAGCCAAAATCTGATCCACTCCTGTTGCGCACACCTGACTACAAATTTCTGACAGAAAATCCTTTCCTTGGAGCAGATGCCTCGTCACATTCAATTCAATAACTGGACAGAAATTAAATCAATTAAAGGTGAAGCAGAGAGTGCAATCATTTCTCACAAGCTAAGCACAGAAGAACCACATCAAAGCGAAGCATGTGTAGAATGTCTAAACTATCCAGGCAACCTAAGATAATGCAAGAAAGAATGCACTCTTGAAGAGTCAGCTTTGTAAATACATGCAAAATGGGACAACTCACCACGGTCATCTTGTTGTAGCCAACTTAAGTACAGATTAGGTGAGACCTGGCTCAAAAACAGTAACTGTGAGAGGGAGCTGGACTAGAAGACCTCCAAGGTCCCTTCCAGCTCTATTCTATTCTACCGTCTATTCAACTTGCCACAGCCAACTCACCACAGTCAACTCGCCATGGGACAACTTGCCACAGAATTCACTTACTGCGGTTCCTTCTATTTTTGTTGATCAAAATTACTTTAGCCGCATGAAGGGATGGCGAATGCACGCGCACATGCCCCACACTCGCACTAGCGCTGCCCCGAGCATCCTGCAGGCACTAGCGCCACCCCACCCCAAACTTCCCACTAGCACTAGCGCCATAGCACCGCCCCATCCCACCCCGAACATCCCACTAGCACTAGCGCCGTCCTGAGCATCCCGCTGGCACTAGCGCCATCCCACCCCGAACACCCCACTAGCACTAGCGCCGTCCTGAGCATCCTGCAGGCACTAGCACCACCCCACCCCAAACATCCCACTGGCACTAGCGCCGTCCTAAGCATCCCACTGGCACTAGCGCCACCCTGCCCATGAGCGTCCCACCTGCACTAGTGCTGCCCCAAACATCCCACCAGCTCTAGCACTACCCCATTTGCAGCACTCGTGCCTGCGCAGCCCCATTTGCACATGTGCATACACTTGCATGAAGCTGTTTGCATGTGCACATGCACTTGTACATGGCCCATTTGCATGCACGCAGTTTTGCAAACGCATGCATGCAGTCTATTTTCACGTGCACACATAACAGTGCCTGCCTCCCTTTCTGGGACGCCAAATCAAAAAGATTTTTTCTAACTTAGGAAGAAGAAACAGGAGGAAAAGGAAAGCGAAGCAGAGGAGATATACAGCAGCAAGAAAGCAGGAGAGATTAGATATCAAAGGTCAAAAGGATTAAAGAAGGCCTGCAAATCTGACTTGGATGCAACCACTGCCATTTTAATAAGGCAAGGGCCGGCTCTGAGTCCCAAGGACTCTCCAAAGCACAAGCCCTGTCCCTGCCATATGGAGAAAAGCTGGAATCCGTCAAGTTCACTTAGCAAATTTTATCTTCCGGGAACTGGCAGGAAGACTGAATACCAATATGCCGAATACAGCAGAGATCTGGAGGCCAGCACTAGTAGAGGTTGGATCACTGAACCAAAAAGATCCGTTTTAAAATAAATAAGTCCATACTTGGCAGAGAGTGGTAGAATTAAGTGATAATTGGAACTGGGCATCCCAGAGAGAAAGTCCATCAGAGATTCCACATCTCTAAAAATCTTCTAGATCCACATGGAATCAGCATAGCACACAAGCCAGCTAAAGCCCTTCGAAACATCCTAAGCAAACCCAAAGACCCAGCAACCCCAGAAGAAAAAACAGGAGTCATCTACAACATACAATGTAAGAACTGCAACAACCCCTATGTAGGACAAGCAGGCAGAAGACTGGCAGGACGCATCCATGAACACCAACTGGCAGTCAGAAGGCATGATGAAAATTCTTTAATTTCACAACATATAGACAGATTTAACCATAGTTTCAAATGGAAAAATGTGACCATCCTAGACCAGACCAAATCCAAAAATGCTAGGGAATTTCTAGAAGCCTGGCACTCTGACAAATCAGCCATCAATGGACACATAGACATTAAAAAGATTTATAGATTATGCAAAAGAGACAATCAACCAGCCCAAAAGAGAAATGGTACAGAGTCTCCTGCTTGAGCAGGGGGTTGGACTAGAAGACCTCCAAGGTCCCTTCCAGCTCTTTTCTGAATCTGAATTTGAATATATTACAAGAATCTCCCTAGACCTCTTGTGTTCCCCTAGGAACAACCAGATAAAGCTTCGCTTGATCCCTCCTTCCAGAATCTAGAGGTTTTCACGCAAACGTGCAACAACAGAACATGGCAATGTAAGTTGGTTTTCTGTTCTAGAGAGCTGAGAGCCACTAGGAAAAAGATCTTCTGTGTCAGGCCAAACAGACTGGCCTACAATGTGTACATTTCTATCAAGCTTTCTCCAAATTCCATTTATACATTTTTTTTTTACTTTTTTTACTTCTGGTCAAAATTGTGATTGTTAAGTCAAGGACTATGTGTATTATTTTTTCCATTTCTGAATTGTGTTCCATGTATGGAAAAGAATGGCTGAACATTTTTTTTCTCTTTAATTGGAGGATAATATATTACATAACTGTATTAAGAATAGGAACTGGTAAACTTTTAAAGAAGCTGAAAGCGGTGGCAGGCTCAGAATCTTCCCACTCATGAGAATTTCTCAGAAAGTAAATTCTCCACTTTCTGGTTGCCATGATACAAAAAAGAAGAGGCCGAATCCCTTGAAAGTGCGCAGAGAAGAGCAACAAAGATGATAAAGGGTCTGGAGGTTAAATTATATGGTGAATGGTTGAGGGAACCAGGTATCTTTAGCCCAGGGGTCTTCAAACTTGGCCCTTTTATGGCTTGTGGACTTCAACTCCCAGAATTCCTCAGCCAGGCATGCCTGGCTGAGGAATTCTGGGAGTTGAAGTCCACAAGTCATAAAAGGGCCAAGTTTGAAGACCCTTGCTTTAGCCTAATGAAGAGAAGAATGGGGATGACATGATAACTGTCTTTCAGTACTTGAGGGGCTGTCACAGAGAAGGGGGGGGTGTCAATTTGTTCTCCATAGCTCCTGAGGGCAGGATAAGAAGCAACAGATGGAAGCTTGTCAAAGGGAGACTCAACTTGAAAATAAGGGGGAATTTCCTGACAGGGAGAAGAATTAACCAATGGAACAGCTTGCCTCCTGGGATTGTGGGTGCTCCATCACTGGAGGCTTTTGAGAAGAGTTTGGACAACTCTTTGTCCAGGATGAAATAAAGTCTACAACCTTGGATGACAGTTGGACTAGAAGACCTCTAATGTCTCTTCCAGCCCTATGATTCTATGAATCTATGATTCAACTGACTAAGAAATGTAAGAAAAGGAGGGGAAATACCCAAATAACGTCTCTACCTAGCCATAAGGCAATATTGTCTTTGCAGAGTTTTTATCAGATCTACCTAAGATTTATAGAGACCATACTTGAGAGAACAAGCCAGACAGTAAAGGAAGAATGTAGTCAGAATAGCAATTGTACTGGGTGTCCATTCAGTAAAAACGACGTTTAACATTCACTCACTATGCTTTGCAACAGTGCTAATTAGCAGAAAGGGAAACTCAACAGAAAGAACATTATCATCTTGCATAATTTGCAAAGGTTGTTCTTTTTTTAGAAAGATTGGTATATAATGAGCTTCTGAAATACAATTCCTTAATGAAGTGTTGGTGGGTACACAGCTAGTTTTAGTTTCATGAACAAGGAAAGGGATTAGGGTGTTCTGCTCCAAATCCTACTCATTTGTATCCAATGTTTTTGTGTACTCACCCCTGCAAATGAATTTTCCAAACAAGGAAGACACGGTGGTGTTACCGACAAGTTTGCATTCTACTCTAAACCAAAGTTAGTTGGACAAATCACAATTGTTAGGTAACATATATTTTGCTAAAGCATAAGCCATGGTTTGGGAACCACAATGGATAGCTTTACACAATAGATAGAGCCAAAGTATACATTATTTCCATTACATGGAAACATGGTTTATTTTTCTATCTAAACTAAAAGGAAGCAACCTGCACAAACGAAAACTGATATATCCTGACTGTATCAAAGCACATTTAAGATTAAGTCTGTTATTGACAATAACCCACTTTCAGTACAAACTGCACTTTCAGAAGCAAATTTCACTGACAGCAATATGGAAATGTTAAAATGCCCAGATTTATAGGAAAACATTTCCAGCCCATAGTGCCAAAGTCTAGACAATTTTTGTCTTGTATGGTTTTTTTTCTAACTTGGAAAAAGCAATTCAAAGAAGATCCCATCTCCAGCCCATTTTCATACTGGTCCCTTTTATCTGGCCAAGCTGGGGGGAAATAGCTGATTCATGATTTCAGAAGGCTCTTGACATACTTGAACATTGGGTCATATCCAACAAGACACAGTTCAGTGGTGAGGAAAAGTAAGTTCCTGCACTCAGGCAGGAAAGCCCAAATGTACACGTAAAGAATAGGTAGCTCAACTGTAATGCCTGTGAGAGAGATCAAGGTATCCTAGGAAATGACCACTTGAATATGAGCCAAAAATGTGCCTACAACTGCCAAAACAGCTAATGCAGACCTAGGTTGCATCAACAGAGGGATAGTTTCAAGATCATGTGAAATGTTAGTACCACTTTATACTGCTCTGATAAGACCACACTTGGAATACTGCATCCAATTTTGGTTACCCGCGATATAAAAACAGATGCTGAAACTCTGGAAAGAGTGCAGAGAAGCACAACAAATAATGATAAAGGGTCTGGATACTAAACTGTATGATGAACAGTTGAGGGAACTAGGTATGTCTAGTCTAATGGGGAGAAGAACCAAGAGTGATATGATAGCAGTTTTCCTGTACTTGAGGTTCTGTCACAGCGAAGAGTGGGTAGACCTGTAATGAGTGGGAGATCATTAAAGAGACCTAAGGAGAAATTTCCTGATAGTGAAAACAATTAATCAACTCATGGCGGCTGGCTTGACCCCAGAAATTGTGGGTGCTCCCTCACTGAGGGTTTTCAAGAAGAAATTGGACAGCCATTTCTCTGGGATGTTCCAGGGTCTTCTGCCTTCCAACCCTATTATTCTGTTTTCTAGCCTTGGTTAATTTTAATGTTTCAATTCTTGACGCTAACATTTTTTAACGTTTTAATGTTCTTATTTTATATTGTGTTTTTATATTGTCGTAAGCCACCCAGAGTTGCTGAGTTGGGAGATGGGCAGCATATAAATCTAATAAATTAATGATAGATAGATAGATAGATAGATAGATAGATAGATAGATAGATAGATAGATAGGTAGGTAGGTAGGTAGGTAGGTAGGTAGGTAGGCAGGCAGGCAGGCAGGCAGGCAGGCAGGCAGGCAGGCAGACAGAGATAGATGATAGATAGATAGATAGATAGATAGATAGATAGATAGATAGATAGATAGATAGATAGATAGATAGGTAGGTAGGTAGGTAGGTAGGTAGGCAGGTAGGCAGGCAGGCAGGCAGGCAGGCAGGCAGGCAGGCAGGCAGGCAGGCAGACAGACAAGACAGAGATAGATGATAGATAGATAGATAGATAGATAGATAGATAGATAGATAGATAGATAGATAGATAGACATAGAGACATATATGTAGAAATATGTAGATGATAGATAGATAGAGAAATTGATATGTATAGATGATAGATAGATAGATAGATAGATAGATAGATAGATAGATAGATAGATAGATAGATAGATAGATAGATAGATAGATAGATAGATAGATAGATAGATAGATAGATAGATCCAATCAGAATTAATGCTCTATAGTTGTCACAAAGTTCTGACAGAACTTCCAAAACTATTGGCAACAATTTTTCCATGTTTCAGTGGAAGGTACAATGCAATCCTTTTCCCTCTTTTTTTTTTAAAAAAAACCAACACTCTCTTTGATCTCAGCCTAATGCCTTTTTCCTCCACACACACAGAGGAAGGAGTGAAATCGGAAACAGATGTTACAGAGTCTCTAATGACCATGTCATGACAAGTGTTATGAAGTGTGTGTTAGAACACTGTGCAAGCACAGTGATTAAAGGGATACTAGGGCAGGGAGAGAGCAAGTAGAACAATTTTGTTCCAGATGTGTCATGCATAATCTATTGAGGACCAAACACCAAGCTGTTCACATCTGTTTGTTCTACCACACTGAAAAGCTTTTGATGTTCATCCTGGCATAGACAGATAGCATAAACAACACAGATTTATGAGGAAGAGCAAAGAGTAGCCAACTAGGTTATTATAAAGCAAGTCAAGTGGGTCCATATATTGCATTAGACTATAGTTTTCTTAGGCATAGATTATGAAATTAATCCAAATGTTGCATTCACACAACACTAGCAGAAAATGTGGCTTACAAATCACAAGGACTCAAGCAAAAAATGGTCAACTTCATTCAACATTCAGATCTGAAGATGCTGTCACTAAAAGTATTATGAGCAAATGGCCAAGTTATGTAAAATTGACTTCTGTACTCTTTTCAGAATGAAAGCAAGGGGAAAGAGTGATCAAAGCCTCAGGTAGTCTCCCCCAAGTGTTATCTTCAAAAACCCAAGGATACCATCCTTTCTGTGGAACAGCATTTCTTCACAGATGTTTTTCAATGTGTTCAGCTATTTACTTTTTAACAGTTTTATTCTCTCTCTCTCTCTCTCTCTCTCTCTCTCTCTCTCTCTCTCTCTCTCTCTCTCTCTCTCTCTCTCTCTCTCTCTCTCCTATCCATCCATTATCTCTATCTCTCTCTGTCTATCCATCTGTCTATCATCTATCATTCATCCATCCATCACTGGTTCTATGGAAGATATGGAAGGCATAATTTTACAAGTCTCTGTCCTGTCTTAGGAATATTAATGGTTTGAAAGCATCTCCATCTAAAAATCTCCTTACCCCAAATGTCTCTCCTGGCTCTTGTCCTGGGGTTACTGAGATAGCTTCCCCAAGAATCTTAGACTGTCTCCTTCATGCTTTATACTTGGTTTTAGACAACCTGACAAAGATACCACATGTTGATGAACAACCACATAATTACAGTAAAGTATGGGCCAGAATAGAAGAGACATCATAACAAAGTAAGTGGAATTAATGGTTGGGTCTGAAAGGAAGGTAACCTCTGCTTCAGTTACATCATGACTGCATCTGGGAAGGTTCACGCTACTGCATGAATCTTCCCATATGAAGTATCTAGGAACTTCAATCAGTGCTAGGCTGCTAATTGGTACATGTTTCTCCTGGAGGCTAAAACATATGAAGAACAGCTGTGGGACTTTGGTTTGGCTAGTCTAAAGAAAAGAAGAAATAGGGGAGACATGATATCAGTATTCCAGTATCTGAGGAGTTGCCACAAGGCAGAGGGGGCCAGGTTGTTCATCAAAGCACCAGATGGAGGGACGAGAAACAATGGCTGGAAACTGGTCAAGGAGAGAAGCAACCTGGAATTAAGGAGAATCTTCCTGACAGTGATGACAATCAACCAGTGAAACAGCTTACCCCCAGAAATCATGGGCGCTCCATCATTGGAGATTTTTAAGAAAAGACTAGACATTCACCCATCTGAGATGGTATAGGTTCTCCTGCTTGAGCAGGGGGCTGGACTAGAAGACCTCCAAGGTCCCTTCCAGCTCTATTCTATTCTATTCTATTCTATTCTATTCTATTCTATTCTATTCTATTCTATTCTATTCTATTCTATTCTGTGTTTCATACACCTGGTTTGCTTTCTAAGTGCAGTTCAGAGTTTTGGCTTTGGCTTTGAAAGCTCTAAGGAGATTAGGACTTGACTATGAAACAATGGTGTATCTCTGCAGGAATCCATCTCTTCCATGAAGTTGGCAGGACAGGCTTCCTTAAAGACACCTGTATTTTCTGAGGCCAATCTATTGCATGTGTGGGTCAAAGAGTTCCTTTTTTTGGCATTGCTCCCAAACTGTGGGATGCAAACACCTAAGGATCCCATTCTTCTCCCTTTCAGCATTAAGGCATTAAAAGTGATTGCATTGCAAACCTTTTCAGTTTTCCAAATCCGTTTTTTTAGCGGTTGCCATTTTTAGGATAAGCCCATTAGCTTCCTTGAGTGCCTTGCAGTTACAAAGACAGAATATAAATCAAGGTAATAAATAATATACAAAACTAATTGTCTCTCTCTCTCCTTCCCTCCTCCAAAACAAGGAATGGCCTCAAAAATGACAAGAATGGTTAAAGAAGAAGATTTTTATTTTGTTCCTCTTGCCTTTCTTCCTGGCTATATGCCTGTCCTATGCTTTGATCACATGCATTTAATCTGCTGGCTTTTTGATAGACCTTGCCAGTTCAACCTCACCTCCGATGCATTCCATCTGCAAGGCATCTTACAGAGCTGAGTCTGCAAGAAGAATAAGCTATAAAGCTAACAACCTAGAAAGGCTCCTCTTTCTCTCCCCCACCCCCTCTGCTCTCTGTAACTTAGATTGAATTTGTGTCAAGTCAATTTGCAGCCTCCAATCTCAGCAAAACAACCAATGGCTTTTACCAAGAGAGAGAAAGGCTGGGAGGGGAGACCTGGCTGTACACAATGCCATAGGAGATATTGAGATATTCCTTTGTAGATATGGTCGAACAGGATAAATGAGAAACATTCCAGCAGGTCCACCTTGATATGGAGACAAATGTTACACTGACACTAAACAATTTATCATCGGAAGGGGGGGGAGAGGGTCTGAGAAGAGTGCAGATAAGAGGAGCAGAAGCTGTTGTTGATGGCAGACCTGTTAGATATTTAAGCCTGAATAGGTTTCCATGGGTGAACTTCAAGTTCTATGGGTTTAAGAATATGGCGTACTCAAGTGTTTCTCAACCAGGGCCAATTTAAGATGGATAACTTGACCATTTTAACGTGACCATTTTAACTTGACCAATTTAAGATAGATAACTCGCCCTTACCAATGCCTTGGTAAGGCCACACTTGGGATACTACATCCAGTTTTGGTCACTATGATGTAAAAAAGATGTTGAGACTCTAGAAAGAGTACAGAGAAGAGCAACAAACATGATTAGGGGACTGGAGGCTAAACCATATAAGGAAAGGTTGCTGGAATTGGGTATGTCTAGTTTAATGAAGAGAAGGACGAGGGGGGACAGGATAGCAGTGTTCCAGTATCTCAGGAGAAGAAGAGGGAGTCAAGCTATTCTCCAAAGCGCCTGAAGGCAGGACAAGAAGCAACGGATGGAAACTCATCAAGGAGAGAAGCAACCTAGAACTAAGGAGAAACTTCCTGACAGTTAGAACAATTAACCAGTGGAACAACCTGCCTCCAGAAGTTGTGAATGTTCCAATACTGGAAGTTTTTAAGAAGAGACCGGAATGTCCAAAATGGTATAGGGTTTCCTGCCTGAGCAGGGAGTTGGACTAGATGACCTCCAAGGTCCCTTCCAACTTTTTCATTATTATTATTATTATTATTATTATTATTATTATTATTATTATTATTATTATTATTATTATTATTATTATTATTATTATTATTATTATTTGCTTATAATTCTTTTAGTGATAGCATCTTCCATAAAACAGAGAGGAATGTTGAATGGGATCAGTAAGTTATCCATTTTTGCTTAAGTCCAATCAGCACCAAAAAAAAAACCAGCATTACTGTGACAACATGTTTAAAGAGTGTTAAGTTTAACATACCTTAATATAATGAAAATATTTTACTATTACATACACATCGAAGGTTTTAATCCTATAACAGGTTGGATTTAGAAGATTTTTAGCCATAACAATACTACAACTTTTGGTAATCTTCGCCCTTTCTGTTTTGTTTCAAAAGTTCAGAGCAAGTGAGAGCTATGAATATTTAAATTAGAGCAAACAAACTTCTGATCATCAACAAAAATATATATAAAAAAACCAGAAAGCTGTAAAATATTTTTTTTTATTTCATTATTGACGTTAATTCTTATGATTTGCAGTGGGCGCCTGTCCCATCAATTTGATTTAGTTCTACTTTGTGGGAGAAAGTGATAATAGTTCCTTAGTTTTACAAGCAATAAATTAATCCTTCTCCCCAAAACAAAACAATTGAATGAGGAGTATCCCATTTCCCATGAGATCAGACAGTCCATCTTCGTCAAATAAAAATTGGCCTGAATATAAACCTTATCCGAAGACTGTCTTTGATGCCATAATACATAATGCATTACTGTTTCTTCATTCATTAAAGACCTCATTAAAATGATGCTCCAAAAACACAGCCCTGGACCAACAACACTCTGTAAGATGTCTAGAAATGAGACAGGTGTTCATTGACCTATCTCCTTGCTGGAAAGAGTACAAGTAGTCCTTGACTTACAACAGTTCGTTTAGTGAGCATTCAACATTACAACGGCACTGAAAAAAGTGACTTATGGCTGTTTTTCAAAGTTATGACCTTTGCAGCATCCCCACAATCACGTGACTAAAATTCAGATGCTTGGCAACTGGTTGTCCCAGGTCATGTGATCCCCTTTTGTGACCTTCTGACAAGCCAAGTCAATGGAGAAGCCAGATTCACTTAACAACCAGATTACTAGCTTGTCAACTACACTTAACAACTATGGCAAGAAAGGTCGTATAATGGGGCAAAATTCACTTAACAAATGTCTCACTTAACAACAGAAAGTTTGGGCTCAATTGTGGTCATAGGTAGAGGACTACCTGTATTTTAGAAACCCAACTGGAGCTGTTTCTCAATTGGCCATGGATAGAATCAGGCACAGATTCTACTCAAGGAATAAATGGAAAGTATTTTGAATTGAAACATGTTACACGTTCACTTGCTTGGATTAACTCTGGAGATACCCTCGTACACTTTCAGAAAGGGTGCTGTTTGTTCCAGCAATGTTAATCCACAGTAGCCTTGGCCTGGAGAATTTGTATATTATTTATTACATTTCTGAATTTCTGTACTACCACAATCTTCTATTTTAGGCTAGCCCGAGTCCATGTAACATGAGAAACACAAAAACACATACCGGTTTAGCAAAATGAATAATTCCAGAGAGAATCATTGCTTTCTAAGAACAACCTAAATCAGTTTTCCCCAACATGGACGTCCTTCAGGAAGATGGACTCATTTATTTATTTGTATGCATTTATTCATTGAGTCAGTTTGGATGGCCACCCAACTCTGGATAGGGTTAGGGTTAGGATTAGGGTTTCATAAACAAACAAACAATGAATAAATTTGCAATTGTGCATCTGGGAGGCTGAGATTAGGATCAGAATTGAAAAAAATAGATCAAGAAGATTAAAACACACACACAAACACACACACAAACTTACACACTAAGACCATAGCATCACCAAGCTAGCTTACAGCTAGTCCAGGGGTAGGCAACCTTGGCTCTTTTATGACTCGTGGACTTCAACTCCCAGAATTCCTGAGCCAGCCATGCTGAGGGGAAAGGGAGAGGTTTCCAAGCTGAGCCATGCTGGCTCAGGAATTCTGGGAGTTGAAGTCCATGAGGCATAAAAGAGCCAAGTTTGCCTACCCCTGAGCTAGTCAGTATTCTAACTGTCTCTGGAGATTCTCAGTCATCCCGGTTGTGGTTGTCTCAAAATGCTTTTTCAAAAGGCAACTGGACTGTTGTTGTTGTTGTTTTTTCTTCCTTGAGAAGACATTTCGCTTCTTATCCAAAAAGCTTCATCAGTTGTGACTGGAAGGTGGGGGGATGGAAGGACAGGTTCTGACAGGATGGTGGTGGTGGTGGGAAATGGAAGGATTGCATTTCTTTGCAGTCGTTGGTACTTCCTCTGAGAGCCCGTGAGGCCACTTGGGGGTGCCCTCAACAGCTCTCAGAGGGAGTACTAACAACCAGATGACTGCAAAGGATTACAATCCTTCCATCCTCCCCACCACCACCACCACCATCCTGTCAGATCCTATCCTTCCATTCCCCCCATCATCCAGTCACAACTGATGAAGCTTCTTGGATGAGAGGCGAAACATCCTCTTATTCTTCCTCAAGGGGAAAAAAAACCAGTCCACTTGCCTTCTGAAAAAGCACTTTTGAAACAGTATTTTAACTCTTACAGATGGGCTCCCCCAACAATTGGTCCAATGCCGAAAGCTTCCAAGTCAACGGGATAAATCTTGGAGAATAGGCTCTTTCAAAAGGCGCAAACTTCTCTAAATTCTCAGTATGCTGACTAAGGAATTCCGGGAGTCAAATTCTCAAAGTCCTTCAAATCGGAGAAGGCTGTTGTATGGGCTTAACAGGAAAACCACTGTTGGAAGTTATTTGCAGACTACGGACTACGCATTGCTCACTCATTGGCAGAGGATATGCCCCCCCCCCTAAGCTGAAATCTCTCCTAAATTATTCTTAACTACAATAAAAATGTGATTTTGGCAAAATGAGTTTACTTGAAAAGCAAAACTATATTCTGGAATATTTCCCTTGCTGTTTTGAAATAAAATTAAATGCTAGCAAAAAAAATATGAATCTAAATTCTTTTTAAAAAAACTTTTTTTAAAAAAATCAAAGGGTCCCTAAGCTCCAACTTAAAGTAATTTTTTTTTCTTTCTTCCATGAAGATAAATCACCAATTTTCCAGATCTGTTTAAAAAGTCAAAGAAACCACTCTAAATATCTCTAAAGATGTCTCCATTGAATAAGAATGTGTCCCCTTTAAAGCAGAGTGCAATAATAAGACAATCAATAATGCAGATTTCCTATACAGCATAGAGAAATCCCTTGGCGACAATTGACGTGCATTTGCTACCTAGAGAGAAGCAAATTTTCATAAAGTTTCATTACAGGTTATAAAATTTATACTTGACCATGTCCTAAGGGCTTTCAGAGATGTGTGCTTGACACCAACTTTTTTTCTTTTGCTACTAAAATAAAACTAGATTTTAGTATTGAGGGGTTGGGGGGGAAGCAACAGCTATCAAGAGGTAGCCAGCTGAAAACCGTAATGAGTTCTAATTTAGTTGCAGTATTGATAACAACCTTACAATTTTCAGTCCTGAAAAAAAAAAATATCAATACGTTCAGGCCTTGAATAAATTGGTGTGGATTCCATATATATATATATTTGTATAAGTGAGATGTATCTTTCTGGAGTTGTATCCCAATATGTGGAGTCGATCAGGAATGTCCTCCACATAAAATTAAAACGGCTCTAAAATGAGGCCCTTTTTGGTGGCCTCCTGAGAAACTTCTGATTTTTGGAGAACTTCCAATTCAGAGCTCTTCAAAGGTGAAACGAGGCAACTTTTTTGTTTTTGTTTAATTAAGTCCAGAACAGACGTATGTGGGGCTAATTTACTCAGCTAAAACATCTCCTTTGGTTTTGTGTGTTTTTATGCGCTTTGCTTCAGTGACCAAAGCCCTTGCCTTTGTATGAAGGTGACAATCATCAGAGGGACCAATTAATGAGCATTTGGACAGTGCCACCAGGGCTCTGACTCAGCCCCTCCTAGGGACATGTGTTTCAAAGAGCATAAAATATAGGCCTGGAGCATTAAATAACAAGGGCATGGCCCCATCATGGCTGCAGCCTATGGGAATGTCTCAGGACAGATCTACTTCTGTTGGTGTTCCTATACTTTATCATACTGCCATCACATACTCAGTTAAAGGAGAAGTAGGTTCCCACAGTCCATCTGAAGTCACAGTTGCCTATCATATGCGGATGATCTACAGATGGCTCAATCTTGCACCACGTACATTGGGAGGCTTCTGGTGCAAGGTTTCCCAAACTTGGCAAATTTAAGAGGTCTGGACGTGTGCTATGCTGGCTGGAGAATTCTGGGAGTTGAAGTCCAGAAGTCTTCAAATTGTCAAGGTTGGGAAGCCCTGTTCTAGTGGGAGGAAGCTCTGATTCCCCTCTCTGCACAACCTGGAGCAATGCAGAAGAGAAGAGCTAAGCCTCTCCTTGGCCACTGAGATAACCCGGCCTGTATCTCTTGACTAAGAGTTTTCCATGGTGGCCCAGCTCAGCCTTTAAAATATGATGCCTCCTTCTACACAGCTCCTGCTGGACCTAGACTATTTCCCTGTAGCAAAGACTAAATTGGTCACCCATTTCTGGGGTTCCGGGTAATAAATCTTGGGGTTGCCCCAGTTCTGAGTCAGGGTACCTTTTTGCATCTGCTTTTTACTGCTTCTCACTCAGATGATCACCCTCCTTTGGCTGATTTGCTCCCATGCATTATTTGGTTAACTAAAATAGGATATTCTAGTGAACACCCCCC
>NW_015388355.1:206625-208883 GCF_001527695.2 Protobothrops mucrosquamatus | reverse complement strand
TGACCATTAGAACATCAGTCAGGTTGTCCAACAAGAGGCTGTTCCAGAGTTTCCCAACTGAAGGTCAAGGTGTCCACAATAGGTCTGAATACACTGTGCTGATTGGGAAGGCTAATAATCACAGTTTAGAAAGCCACGTTTCTGTAGCCAAGTTGTTCCAGCTGCCGGGTCATTTGTTTTTAACTGTTAAGTCGTTTGTATAAGTGCAAGGCTTTTATTGGTTTTAGTAGCCTGTAGGTGTTCCAGTAGTTTTCAGTTACTGTGTTTATTACTGGATTTCCCCCCCGTAAACCATTAAGATACACCCTGACCCCAAGACAACAATGAAGTAATAAGGTTGTTTATTATTAAGCAGATCCACTTTGTTCTGCCTAATAGCGAGAGCTGCCTTGCAGATTCATTCTGTAGAAGAGGTCAATCCCTAGCTGTCTGGTTCTGGCCAGAGAAATGAGAGGCTCTGTGTGGCTCCATTCCTTACAGCAACAGGTGCTCCAGCTAATGGGGGAACATGTTCCTGTAGCCATCTTGAGCATCTTAGACCAAAGCCATTGAGACCAGAATCCAAGGATTAGCACATTGTGACTAGGCTTCCTTTCCTTTTGAAGAACAAGTTTTGATCACTCTGGGCTGGGGACAGGAGAAAGAGTGAATGTTTGTTGAGATGACCTAGCCTTTTGGAGAGATTTTCTCCTTTGATCTACCATGACTGGCTCTTTTCAAATGGAGTCCTTTGCTGTCATCGGGGTTTATTAAATATTCCAGAATAAGAAAAATGCTCATGATACGCTTATTGGCCCACCCCCTAGGACATTTTGATTTTGTCTGGCAGCTTAGTTCTTAATGGAAGGACTAGACATGAGGAAAGGATTGTTCCTTTCCTAAAAACTAGAAAAGCTTTTTTTTTAAAGTGCTCCTCTCTTTTTTTTTTAGGGACTATAATCCAACAACAGAACGACAAAAGGTGTTCATATGGATACTTAACTGCAGAGCAGAGGTGGGCACAGTCAATCCATGAAACCAATCTGGACCCTACAAAGGAGATGGGCAATATCTAAATATGATAGATAGATAGATAGATAGATAGATAGATAGATAGATAGATAGATAGATAGATAGATAGATAGATAGATAGATAGATAGATAGATAGATAATAGAATAGAATAGAATAGAATAGAATAGAATAGAATAGAATAGAATAGAATAGATGACAGATAGAGATTCCCAAATGCGGGTGCTTCTAAACCTGGTTTAGAAGTTTCAAAATTATAGCGTATATGCAAAACCAGATATTACTTTTGTAAGGGGTGTGAGAATATATCAGAAGCATTCTAGGGGGTGCAGGGTATAGAAAAGGTTGGGAACCCCTGCTGTAGATGATAAATCATAGATAGAGATAAATGGTATATAATAGATATATAATAGACAGATAGATATAGATGAGAGATAGGTAGATGATAGAGATGATAGAGAGACAATGATAAATCATAAATAGATATAGAGATAAAGGTTAGATGATAGAGATAGATGGTAGATAGAGATGATAGATGAAAGGGATAGATGACAGGTTATAGATAGAGATAGATGATAGATGATAGATGATAGATGATAGATGATAGATGATAGATGATAGATGATAGATGATAGATGATAGATGATAGATGATAGATGATATATGATAGATGATAGAGAGAGAGAGAGAGAGAGAGAGAGAAGAGAGAGAGAGAGAGAGAGAGGAGAGAGAGAGAGAGAGAGAGAGAGAGAGAGAGAGAGAGAGAGAGAGAGAGAGAGAGAGAGAGAGAGAGAGAGAGAGAGAGAGAGAGAGAGAGAGAGAGAATACATTGTATTCCACTCATTCTGTACTCGAGAGATTAAGCAAGGATAACTCAAGATGGATGACCTTGGTCATTCTTCTGGAGAAGCCAGATGGAGAAGTGACCTTCTACAGCAATGATAGTAGTGGGTGGTCTGTAAGGGCAAAAAAAAGGTCTTTCTTTAGGAAACACTAGGTAGAAAGTTTCCAGCTGTTTCTGCATAGGGAAATCCCTTTTCTCCTGGTAGGACCAGAGTCCTTACTGGGTAGGGTTGGATGTGAGGTGGGAGGCTGGACAGCTGGATGCTTTATGGTTTGCCTGAATGAATGGCTGTCTGGGTTTCCAAACCATTCCCAGCCTATAATAAGTTGCCAAGATTGTAACTGGAATCTTCCCTGCAGGGAATGTGAGTGTTAGTGCCATGCCATCCAAGACGGGGGGGGGGG
>NW_015388355.1:189272-204968 GCF_001527695.2 Protobothrops mucrosquamatus | reverse complement strand
CGGCTATCCACTCACGTAAACTAGGGAGTGACCCTAACATTTTGAGAACATGTATTTTCTTAACAGGGATGTTATTATTTACTATTAATGTTAGTACTATTTTTACTATTATTATTATTATTATTATTTAATATATTGTAAAAAGTGATGGCTATTGCTGGTCTATGACCGTAATAAAGTTTATTATTATTATTATTATCATTTGGAATTTTGATGGCAAATAACAGTTTAACCTACTTTGATGGCACTTATTACTCATGCACTGGGCTTCCATTGCATTTTAAGCAGCCAAGGAAACAAATCTTGGGGGGGGGGGGAAGTAAGGCAATACTTATAAACAGAGTAGTGAAGAGATTCCTAGATTTAAAAATCTGACTGCACTTCAGCTGTAAAGACTTCTGCGTTCAGAGATCTTTTTTCTTATTTTTGTTTTCAGATTTAATACAGCCAATAGCCAAATAGTTAGGTTATTTCTAGTGGTTTCTGTTTGCCAGGACAGATGGCAGCAGGTCTTACAAGGTCTGGAACCCTGTATTTCTGAGTAAAATCTACTTTGCAAAGGTTTTTTTTTTTACCCCCAAAAGAAATATTTTATACTATTAATCTCAATTACACTCAACAACCCAGCTCTTGATTTTGTGTGTACCAATGCTCCAATTAGAATATAGTTTTAGTCCTAAACATGCTTTTTTTTAAAAAAAGCTATCTGATCTTGAAAATTTAAATCGAAAAACGACTTATCAACTAGAACTGAAATTCTTTCGGGCAGTTTTCCTCCCTGGGAGCAATAAATTACCAACTGTCTTTCCAAATATGATATGATTAGAATCTCAATTTGCTATGCTTTTTTCCCCCATTTTATTCTCCCACATCTCTAAATGTACACTTTTTTCTCCCCGTCACAGCTATCTGCAACCAATATTCTCTCCAAGGGCAGCAGTAGTCTAGGAATCAAGAAGAGCTGCTACACTCCTATCTTGCTTTGAACTGTTATGGTGTCCCCAAGAGCCTGTTTGGCCTAATGGTTAAAGCATCAGGCTAGAAACCAGGAGACTGTGAGTTCTAGTCCCACTTTAGGCATGAGAAACATGGCTGAGCATCTTTGTCCAGTCCATCTCTCTCAGTCCATCTCACCTCATAGAGTTGATGTTCTGGGGAAAACAGGGGAAAGAAGGAATATATTACATATCTTTGCTTCCTTGAGATATTTATACCAATAACACAGGTAGGATTTAGAATAATCTAAAAGAAAAAAAACCAGATCTGATGATAAAGCCAGGTGTTGAGGACTTCAGGAAAACAAGGAGGGATGGAGCTGATCTTCAAGTGGGCACCACAAGAGAGAAGGTCCCTTTTTTCTCTCTTTCTAAGAGATGGGACCTGTAGGTTGTCTCTCTTGCTAAATGTTATGGGATGGGGAGATGTAATTGGGGAGAGGTAGTCCCTCAAATAACCCATCCCCATGTTATGTAGGTCTTTAAAGCTTAAACCAATACCTTGAATTGGATCTAATTATTGAGATAGGCTATAGAAGCATAATTTTGCAAGTCTACCTGTGTTAGCCCAGAATGCCAGAGAAAGTCAATCTGAACTGTTTCCTTTTATTTTCCTGCCTACCTGGACTTAACATGTGCTTCTTCTGCACCTTGTGTTGTCTCAAGAGCTTCTAGATGCTTCTCCAAGGTCAACCTCAAGGCTCCTTATACTATTCTGCCTATATTACTCCTATTTTTCCTGTGTGTGTGTTAGGGCCACAGGGGGGGGGGATTTGAGTAACAGAGAGGGCCAACACAACTACATATTCCTGAGTCTGTGAAAGAAGACTTTGGACATTCACATCCAACACTTAAATCAACAGTCACCAAATTAATCCAGAATTCAGATATGCTTCTTTTACATCCAGCAGCTTTCGCCGTACTCTAAATCTCTGCATCTCATTTCTCCCCCACCCCTTTATTGCCATGGAAAGGGTCTCTCTTGTGGGTAGCTGTATTGCTCTCCAGACTTTTGAAGGCTGTTAACTTCATGCCTGCTGCATTTGGGGTCTTAAGATGGAGGGAAGTGTTGGAAGTCTACAACATGCTCACTGACATGATAGCTAGGTATTGATCTCTGAATGACACCCAGAAACCATGACAAGACCCACCTGGGACTTAACATTTCCACTTCAAAAACAACCGTGTCGTGAGACCTAATTAAGGCTCCACGTAAGTATGAGCTGGGCGCACCCTGAGAAGTTAACCAGGCAGTATAAGAGGCACCACTGCTGGCAGCCCTTTCAATCATCAAGGTAAACACACCACAGGTAATCTGACATCATCATGTGGAGTTGATGGCATCTGAGCAGAGCATTGCGAGGAGTCTGCCGAGGGCCATTGCTCTGCAAGGGGGTGGCTCTTCAGAAGCCCAGAATTCTGCCTTTCTTCCCCCTCCTCTTTTCTCTGGCTTTCGCTTTACCTGACCTTTGTGTGGGAGAGAATATTTGTGCAGATGACAGAAAGAAGAAAAACTTCTGCATCTGAATTTGGTCCTGCAGAAGAGGAGGAGAAGGAGGAGGAGGAAGAGACGGATGGAGGGAGAACTGAAAACATCCAGTTTGAAGGTGCAAAATATGTAAAAACTAATCTGCTTGGGCTAAACAGAGAGAAGCTGGGAGAAAGCAAGAAAAATAATCTTCTGTTCATGGTGTTTTGCTCTTTTTTTGATCTGCTTGCAGTTCCTTGCTGCAGACAAATGGATTTTGTAGTATGCAGTTCTTACATTAATCATTAAAAGTGAAGTCTTTTTCAAGTCAAGTTCAGTGTCTAGTGACTTCATGGATGTATTCATTTTCCTTATTTAGCAATAATACAGAACTAAATTTTAGAACAAATGTTAACCCTACTTAGAACATTTGGCTCTGCCGTTTGTATATTTCTGACTCTTAATATTTATTTTCACCCAACTGACTCAATTCATTTCTATGGTAGCAACCCTGCTTCTACTTCTGCTAGAAGTGTTGGACAATATTTACGATGTGTTTCCTTTCAAGGTTCAAAAACTTGCCAACATTTTGTGGCTTCATACCAAGGGAGCTAAACGAACATTAGATTAAAAAAAAAGAGATAAAATAAAAGGTGTTTTTCCATCGGCTGCATAATACATATGGTTCCCAGTGAAACTCTATTCAGACATTGGCTGCTTACCAATAAAAATTATGGGTAGCTGTTAATGAAGTAGTTGATGATACTGTCTTTATATTCTCTGCAGCAGAGAAGAAAATATTCTCAATTCCAACTTGACTGGGAGAATTTCAACTGAGGAAGACATTTGCTTAATCAATCAACATAGCTGACTTCTGGATTGACTCTTATTCTGTCGCTGAACCTTCAATGTTTACTTGGGAATTAATGTGTGTATGAGGGTGGGTGGGTGTTCACATGTGTGCCTATGTGTCTGTATGTGTGTGTGTGTGTATGTACATAAACAAGTCCACTGAAGTGATGGTGGTGGATCACAATTAATCTTCTGAAAGATAGCAATAGCAATAGCACTTAGACTTATATACTGCTTCCTAGTAACCCTTTAGAGCCCTCTCTAAGCAGTTTACAGAGTCAGGATATTTTCCCCAACAATTTGGGTCCTCATTTTATTGACCTCGGCAGGATGGAAGGCTGAGTCAATCTTGAATCGGTCAGGATCGAACTCCTGGCAGAGGGCAGAATTTGCCTGCAATGATGCATTTCAGCCACTGTGCCAACAGAGCTCTTAATGTGGACTACTAAAGAAACTAGTGTCATGGCTGAAGCATGGATCACAGCGCAAACCCTGCTCTCAGCCAGACAAGAAGCAACTGGAGAGAGGGAATAATTGAAATGGGAGATATTGGGAAGGGGGCCCAAAGAAATGCAAGAGAGCTGACTCGAAGCGTGCATCCATGTCAACACCTCAAGGTCAGCCAGCTGGGAAAGTTGAGACCATCACCTAAACAAAATGAACATGGTGGATGGGAGGAAATAAATGCTATTTGCACGAGAACCCATTAGAATTAGCTTTGCTACTTCTGTATCCATGCCAGCTCAGTCAATTGTACTCTTGGGAAATGAAACTGGCCCAGGAGTCTTTATTTGCTGAATGAACTGCATGGGATGGTTGACAACTGTTAAATACTGCCACACAGTATTTGTTTGTTTATACAAGTAATGTTAACTTGTTAATTTGTTTGTTAATTTGTTTGTTAATTTGTTTGTTTATACAAGTAATGTTAACCCCCCACACACACACTGGTGTTTCACAAATACCAATAGCACTTAGACTTATATGCTGCTTCATAGTGCTTTACAGCCCTCTCTGAACAGTTTACAGAGTCAGCCTATCCCCCCCCCCCAAACAATCTGGATCCTCATTTTACCAACCTTGAAAGGATGGAAGGCTGAGTCAACCTTGAGCCGGTCAGGATCAAACTCCTGGCTGTGGGCAGAGTTAATCTGCAATACTGCATTCTAACCACACCATCAGAGCTCCTTATAAATCTGCTTGGAGAAAATAAGGCCAGGAGAAGCACAGGGAATTTCACTTATGATCAATTCTTGTTCCCAGCTATCTCTTCTCTTAAGAATTCCATCAAGCTTTTCCTTGCCTTTTCTTCAGCTCTGGCATAACTATTTAGATCCTTGCCAACTGCAAGCTCACAGCTGGCTTTTAGGAGTCAGCACTGAAGTAGTTTAAGAGCTACAAGTCATCTACATTTCCACTGTCTACAATGTTAATACCATTACCATCCCAAGGTACTGTATAAAATTAACCTGGTTAAAAGGGCTTGGTAGGTAACAAAAACAGTGACTCTTATCTACTGGGTACATGAATTCATACCAATCTTATCCACTTCTCCATTCAATGCAAGCTCAACATGAGGAACAAAGAAACCCCCAGAAAGCCCAAAAGGTAAAACAATATGGAATTAAAAGTCTTCAAAAGATACAAAAAGGCAAAAACACACCAGATAATCTGCAGAAACCCAGATTAACTGAGGAACCTGAAAGAAGACGAAAGATTTTAGCTGATGCTAAAAGGCAATTAGATTTGGTGCTTTCCCACTCCCTTGGCATGGGAGGGAGCTTTGAATAGCCTGAGATTAATGAAATAAATAAATTAATCTCAGGCTATTCAAAGCTTCCTCGCACACTGCCAAATTTGACTTGGGATCCTAAATTTGTTTCCATTTGGAAATCTAAGCTTCTGAGACTTTCAGTGACGATCAGCGGGAACGGATGCATCAATGAAACCGACTTCCGTCTGTTTGCCGGTTTGAAGAACCATTTTGAAGAACAGTATTCTCTGCAAGGAGATGTGATATAAAAATATTTGTACTTTGATGAAAAAATGGACAGTGTAGGTTTTATTTTCACTTTTTTGTGTAATTGTTTTGGGTTTCGCATTGATTTGAATTTAAAGTATGCTATCTATGTATCGAAGGTGCTGTTTTATTTTTGAAAAGGCAACTGGACTGATTTTTTTTAAGGAAGAAGAAGAAAAAAGACATTTCCCTTCCTATCCTGGAAGCTTCATCAGTTTTATGGGATCTGATGAAGCTTCCAGGATAGCAAGCAAAATGTCTTTTTCTTCTTCTTCCTTAAAAAAAATCAGTCCGGTTGCCTTTTCAGAAATAAAAACCACTTTTGATACAACTATGACCTTGATGACTGAGAATGTTCATAGATATGTATTACTATGCTTTTTAGTTCATGTCTCATGCTGCTCAGGATCCTTCGGGATTAAGAAGGGGTAACAAACAGTAGATAGGTGTATGGATAGTTAGTTTCTTTTAATATATATATTTCCTATTGTAGTCATGCTGACCCTGATATGTGAAGCAAAGCTCTTAAAGTTCCATTAAAATTCTTATTTACTTAATAATAATAAAGTTGGAAGGGACCTTGGAGGTCTTCTAGTCCAACCCCCTGCTCAGGCAGGAAACCCTATACCATTTCAGACAAATGGCTGTCCAGTCTCTTCTTGAAAACTTCCAGTGTTGGAGCATTCACAGCTTCTGGAGGCAGGTTGTTCCACTGATTAAAGGCAGGTTGTTCACCTGATTAATTAACTTGTTTGTTTGTTTGTTTTGGGGGAGCAATAGTAGCTTCTCCTTCTTGGGATCTTCCGCTTAAAGCAAAAAAAGATACATCTAGGAAGAATTTGAAGTGGGAACCATGGGGTTCTGTATAGAGACCTCCATCTTTTCAGAAAGGAAAGAACTGAGGTTTTGTGAAATGTGAAATCCTCAGATTTTTTTAGCCGGCGGTGAGGCAAAGAATCCTTCCCTTGCAATTCTGTCTGGAAAGTTGATAATGTGTATGAAAATCACACATATTGTAAAGGTGCCTCCACAGAAAAAAGTATATGCAGAATTTCAGAAGAGTGGGCGTAAGAGCCAAAGAGTTACAGCTTTGGGGTTTTGGCTCTGCTGCCATCAAAGTCACAAGTACAATGGAAAAGGAGTGGGAGATGGTGATGGTTTGAGTAGAAGCAGACTCAGACAGAAGAACTTGTACATCCAGCCTGAAACAAGAACCCAAAACCACACCTTCTCTTTTCTCCGAGATGGCATCCTGAAAAGAAAGAAAGAAAGAAAGAAAGAAAGAAAGAAAGAAAGAAAGAAAGAAAGAAAGAAAGAAAGAAAGAAAGAAAGAAAGAAAGAAAGAAAGAAAGAAAGAAAGATGGTATAACTTGCTGCTGGCACACATAACAATTAAAGCAGAGCTTCAACTGCCTAAATGTAATCCCACAAAGACCACAGAGTTAGATTAGATTAGGGAATTGGGGGGTGAGCACAGGCCTGGTCAAAGATCTCAACTGAAGCAGATAAGGATATAATATCACCCAGGAATTGCTTGGAGAGGATGCTTGAACTTTTTCTGAAGTCATGATAATTTTCTTGGGTTTTTATAAACCTCCTTCTCCCCTACCCCCACCCCCAACTCTTGGAGAAAGATAAAAGCGAAGCAATAGGACAAGACCTAAGAGATCAACCCGGCAGAGAAACCTTATAGCTGAATGAAAATAAATGGCTGGTTGTCGAAGTTTGTAAAAACAAAAATAAGAAGAAGCCAGTTATTTTCCAATATGTTATTTTGCTTTGGTTTAAAAAACAAGCCCATCTATGGGAAGGAAGAAGGAGATGGAAGTACCAGGAATTCCAATTTAGTCTGCAAGATTGTAGATGAAACTTGAGAAAGAATTCTGAACTATTTTGCATGATAGCTGGATACCTTCATTGTAGGTATTCAAGGAAGACCTGCACAGAGTCTTCCAGGGAAGGTCTTGGCCAGGGGTCTTCAAACTTGGCCCTTTTATGAATTGTGGACTTCAACTCCCAAAATTCCTCAGCCAGCGTGCCTGGCTGAGGAATTCTGGGAGTTGAAGTCCAAAAGTCATAAAAGGGCCAAGTTTGAAGACCCCTGGTCTTGGCGGTTCCAATAGAATCAGCAATTCTATCTCTAGAACTGTATGAAAGTGTTTCCCTCTGCCAACTCTTCCCAACATACATGCAAAAGAAAAATAATTCTATGTGTTTGGTAATAACCCTTTTGCCATCTAACGTCCCTCCCCTCTTGAGCCTCAGGAATTATCTCATTTCATCCTCATAGGAGGAGAGATCTGATAGCTCCAGCTCCGGATGGGTGGAAGCTTGTTAAACTGGATAATGGCTTGGTTCACCTTAATTCAGGTTTAACTGAAGCATAGCATTATGTTACTACTGCATTTGATACCAAAACAAATAAACTGTACAGACTAACATGGTTGAGTTTTTTGCCCACTAGGATAAACCAACACTGATGATGTTAGTTTGTTGGGTAATGAAACGTCTGTGAGCAAATAAGCAAACTCAGAGAGCACCAAGGATTCCACAGGGCAAGCTAAGTTGTTCACTTTTCCATAGCCTGCTGAACCCTGAAATATGTATATCAGCCTAATCTACTGTATTGTGCGAACCTGACCAATGTTCCTTATAAACCAATTCCCAGGAATTTAAAAAATAATAATAATAAAAAGAAGGCCACAATTTTGTCAAACTTGAAACCTTCCACATTATGAACCCTGTATCCGTATGGGAAGGAAGAAGAAGATGGAAGTAGAAGTTCCAATTTAGGCTGCAAGATTGTGGATGAAACTTGAGAAAGAATTACGAGCTATTTTGCATGATAGCTAGATACCTTCATTGTAGGTATTCAAGGAAGACCTAGACAGAGTCTTCCAGGGATGTTGTAACTGAGATTCTTGCACTGAATAGATCTTGGCGGTTCCAATAGAATCAGCAATTCCATCTCCAGAACTGTATGAAAGAGTTTCCCTCTGGCAACTCTTCCCAACAGACATGTAAAAGAAAAAAATAATTCTATGTGTTTGGTAATAATCCTTTGGAAGGCTGGAAGCTGCCCATTGATATTTCACCCTTAGACTGCAAGTGGAAGAAGTAAAGGGGGTCACTTGCCAGTTCTTCTCCACCCTGGCGGATGGCAGAACTTAGCAAATAATTATAAATTTGCTTTTCTTCATTATCTGTGATTGTCTCCCCTTTTCATATCTTGCCCGAACTTTTCTCTCTTTCTGTTGTGGCAATAAATTGTTTATTGCAACGAAGAAGTGATAATTCTAGACCAAAGGATTAGCAGGGGTTACTTCAAATATTTCAAATAGAAACCCAAAATTGTTTTGGTTTAAGTCCCTTAGATAGTAGAAACTAGCTCTAGTCATGATATCATTACATATATGTGATCATACAGTTAAATCACTGTTAAATATGAATGTGAATACATAAAGGTTTCCCTGTCGTGTCCAACTCTAAGACATGGTGATCATCTCCATTTCTTGACCAAGGGAACCAGCATTGTTTGGAGATATTTTCCATGGTGATGTGGCCAGCATGGCTATAGCCCAAAGGCGCATGGCATGCAGTTGTCAGCATGTTAACAATTCAACCTTGACAGCTGTTATCTTCTCACCAAAGTGGTACCTATTTATCTACTCGCATTTGCATGCTTTTCAACTGCTAGGTGGGCAGTAGCAAGGAACGGGAGCTCACCCCGTTGTGCGAAACACGAGTCTGTTGGCTTTCCAGCTGACAAGCTCAGTATCTTTAACCACTGAGCCATCACACCTATACACACAGAGAGAAAGAGCCTTTCTTACTGTGTGTTGACACAGCCTGTGCTATTTCAGTTTACAAGAGAATGCTTGAGTTATGGCTTGAAATCTGCCACTTGGTAACACCCTCTGCTCAGGTTCCCAGGCAACTATAATGGAGGCATAACTGGAACAATGGAAAAAGGGGAAAAAAAAACTTGGCATAAGAGGTGGTGTGGGGGAAAGCAAAATAATTGTGTATGCTCAATTCTCTGTAGAATTTCTATCATGCCAACGTGAGTGTAGCAGAAATTTGAAACTGGAGCATCCTCTGATTTACAGGCTCTCTTCTGCAATTCCATTTGATAGATCCATCAAAGGCTTAACTACATATCTGGAGTAGAAGAGACTCTGCCTTCTTTGGAGATTGCATCTTCTATTCATTAAAAACGTCCGGGCCATGGAAGACCTTATCTCCATCAGCTACATTTCTGAATACAGAAAATCAATGATCTCGTTCCAAATCTCACAGCAGGTAGCAGAGCTTCTCCATTTTATACCTTCATCCCAGATATATGGAGAAGACTGGCAAGGAAATAATGACAGAGTCAAGATCACTGACTGATGCTCCAGTTATAGGTGGTCCTCAACTTTATACCATTCATTTACTGACTGTTCCAAGTTACAAAGGCACTGAAAAAAGTGACTTATGGTTAGTTTTCACATTTACAACTGTTGCAGCATCCTGCTGGTCACCTGGTGCTTGGCAACTAGCATTTAGTTAGATGGTTGCAGCATTCTGGGGTCACATGATCAGCATTTGTGACATTCCTAGTCAGCTTCCAACAAGCAAAGTCAATAGAGGAACCATGATTAAAAAAAAAAGATGTTAAGACTCTAGAATGAGTGCTGAGAAAATATGCAGAGAATATGATAAGGGGATTGGAGGCTAAACCATATGTTGAGCGATTGAGGGAATTGGGAATGTCTAGTCTAACAAAAAGAAGAACTATGGGTGATACAATAGCAGTCTTCCAACATTTGAGGGACTGTCACAGAGAAGAGGGGATTGGCTTATTCTCCAAAGCACCTAAGAAACAAAGGATGAAAGCATCTCAAAGAGAATTTCAACCTAGAATAAAGCAGAAATTTCCTGTCAATGAGAACAGTTAATCAGCGGAACACCTTCCCTCAAAACGTTATGGGTGCTCCAACACTGGAGATGTTTATGAGGAGACTGGACAGCCATTTGCCTGGACTGGTACAAGTATAGAATCTCCTGCTTTAGCAGAGGGTTGGACTGGAAGGCCTCTAAGGTCCCTTCCAGCTCTGTTATTTTGGGTTCTGTAAATGGAATTGCAATCGCAACAACTTCAATGCTCCATCGCAAATATGTTATAAATAAATTACAGGCATCTGCACACTAATATGACTTGAAAATCAATCTTCCTCAGCTCCTGTTGACTCACATGGATACATCCAAACTGTTCTACTTCCACCAATATGGAAGCGGTTTGCAACTGCCGTTTTCTAGATAGATTCTTTGATCTCCTGGTTCAGCCTACAGCACTGGAATTCTCAGGGGATTCCCCATCCAAGTACTAACCAGGGTCAGTCCTGTTCAGCTTTCAAGGGCAGATGAAGGTGTCTCTTCAGAAACAGTGTACTCTGATAAATTATTCAAAACGGAACAACAAATCTACAAAGGCTTTCCTCGTCCATAATAAACAGGGACATGCATTCTCAGGACTAAACCTTCTTCCAGCAGTTGACATCGTATTTCCTGTTCCATGCCAACCCCATGATAAAAACTGTTGGAAGATGAAAATGAAGGAGAATAATTTATCACTAGCAACTATTGTATTTTACAGTATAATAGGCAGAGCAAGGGATGTATATAACATCTTCAACGGAGAGGATCAAACCCATATGCTCTTATTCAATAAAAGCTGGAAGAGACAGCAACTATAGGTAGTCCTTGCTTACTGGCTGGTCACTTAGCAACCGTTTGAAGTTATGATGGACCTCCTATTTGCAACCTATTTTCAAAATTGTAGTGGCTGCATCCACCCCTGGTAGTCATATGATAGCATTTTGGGCAACTGGCTTGGATTCACTGCCATTTGCAGAATCCTGTGATAACATGACTGTGGTTTTTTACTTCTTTTGCCTGTTTCTGGCAAAAACACCCTGCAAGGGCTTGGATTAGAAGACCTCAGGAGTCCCTTTCACCTCTATGACTCTATGATTCTGAACCCACACATACCCATTTCTTCTTACTGTGGCTGTCCCAGTGTCAGTCCCTCAAGGAAAGAAAGATCAGGAAGAAATAAGTGTCTTAGAATATGGTTAGAGCAATAGAATAGAATCTTGAAAACCTATCAAAGCCTTTGTCTATATCAACAGATACCTAACACAAACCAAGTGGAGCTGTTTTGAGTTCCTAGCTCATGCTGTCTACTTTTAGAACTCAAATTTCTTTTCTATAATGGCTCTACTTTCCCCCGACACTTCATCATATCTGATTAGCCACAGGCCTAGCAACACAGTGGTTGGTTCACAGCTTGGATGAACTGGATCAAAACAACGTGGAAGAAGAAAGATGAGTGATGAGGGCCATTTTCAAATATTAATTCACCCAGTTGTATACTTGTTTGCTCTTCCTTAAAGGCAGTCAAGTTGCAGACATCTATTCCAGGGATAGAGGCCAGAATATCGCTACCTTCCCTCAGAAAAAAAAGAGCACATTCCTACAACACTTTTTTTTTTTCATGTGAGTCTGTTTGACCCACAAAGGGGAAAAAAGATTGGGTTTAAGTATAGCCATAAGCAAGAGAGCAAGAGAGCAAACAGAATAATAACAGCCTATTGAGAAAACAGCCTTGTTCAATGGATGGGAGATGAATCAAGAGGTGAAGAACACAACAGGCCATGTTGAGTGAAGTCAATTTCAATGGTGCAAATGGGGTCTGGGAAGAGCTGTCACTGCCAGGCAGAACAGGGGTCATAACCTATCAATCTTGAGTTGGAAAGCTTTATGCATTCAACTGATCAGATCTAATGTGAAAGAAAAGGCCCGCTCTTATTTATTTTGTAATCCATTGTTTTTTTAAACTTCATGTGAATAAGTCGGAGAAGGAGTAGGGAAGCCTGAAAGCTTCAATATATGCAAATTCCTGAATAAAAATGGCATGATTTGTACTACTATAATTAATGGGCTGATCAGAAGTAAGCTATATATTGATATTTGTGCAATTTAAAATGTGTTAGGTTGTTTAGCAGTTTTAATGGCATCCATGAAGTGAAAAATTCAAAGGAGAAGAGGGTTGAATAAACTAAAGCTCTAGAAATACAATGCATACTTGACCAAAGTATTTGATTATAAACAATAAGGTAACCAAAAAACACCATATTATAAACTTCCATGGCTGGAAGTTTGTCCATGGAGGTTTATCCATCCATTCATCAAATGAAACCTTCAGTTGCTTAGTATATTGTGTGAACACAATCAAAGATAAGAGTTAGTAAAAGTTTCACAGGCTTTTAGTAAAGTTAGTTATCAAAAATGAATCTGATCTAGTTCTGATTATGGTGATGTAACTTGAAATATACTTATTTTTAATAAAATTACATTGTAATTAAATCAAATTTTGGTTGGAAGGAGTTGGCTTTGTTCTGGTCTTTCACAATATTTTTTTAAGTTCATCAACAGGCCACTCAAAAGCCAAATAAAGAAGAGAAGAGAAGAGAAGAGAAGAGAAGAGAAGAGAAGAGAAGAGAAGAGAAGAGAAGGCACCCCTGGCTGAGGAATGCTGGGAGTTGAAGTCCACAAGTCATAAAAGGGCCAAGTTTGAAGACCCCTGATTTATGGGTTCCAGATCAACTTGTATTTCAACACCATAGGAATGGAAGGGTTGACTTGAGATGTTCCTCGTAGATGTTCCTCGTCTGCACTTTTGATCACAAAACGTCCAGTTACACCATGATGCTACCAAGCAATCTCCTTCATCCCTCACTGTGGCCCTCAGTTCCATACATTAATCATGCCACACTAAATATATTGGCGTATTTTTTTCATTCAGCCATATAATCTGATTTGTTGAGTTTTAGTTTCCCTCAAACCATGAACCCAGCCATTTGGACTTTTTTTTTTAAAAAAAACTGCAATTATGTTGTTCAGGACTGTGTGTGATCCAGACCGCCACGGCTTAGCATGGTAGATAAATCCAGCCAATATGTTTAAAATAGTTGTTTTGGTTTTTTTTACTCCTTTTGCATCTTTTACTAGCAATCTCAAGCACACAGATTCTTTCTGGTTAAGAAGTAACAATTATTCCCAAATACTGAAAGTAACTCTGTATTAATGGAAACTAGCTTACCCATCTCCTTTCCCATCAGAACTGATCTGACAATAGTCAAACCAGCTGGCACTTTAAATAATACACAACCTCCCACCTCTTTAAGGAGGGATGTTAATTAATGTTAAACTTGCAGGGATGAAAATGAGGCGATTCAAAGCAAATGATTTTGCTTTGAACAAAAGCAGACTTTATTAAATCGCCTTCTAGAAAGTAACCACTGCACACACTTCCTTTTTTTGATGGGGAGGAGGGAGCGGGGAAGCCTCCCTGGGCACTTAATTAATTTAATGCTTTTGATGAAAAGCACATGGGAGATAAGGACGGAAGCAGCATGGCTGTGACCGCTTTAAAAAAAAAAGGCAAACACACATTTCATTGGGGGGGGGTATAAAATGGGATTAAAAAGCAAAAGGAGAACGAGTGGCAGTTATCGACAGTCCCTTTTTCACTTGCCTGCTCTCCCCCAAGTGCCTCGACCAGTGAGGAAGGAGTGATATATGAATGCATGGACACCACCCATGTTACACAAATGTCAGTTCTCGTGAATGAGAGGAACTCGGCCATCCGGGGGAGAAGCCATTGATTTTGCTTCCCTCCGCTCAACACCAGATTTCCAGTCCACTGGGCGGATGTCAGAGAGGGATGCAAAAGCCTATAGGAAGCAACTGAAGCAGTGAAGGCTTATTAAATTTGTTAAATGATGTGAGTGTGCACGCGGGTGAAGAACGAGGCAGCTTCCCAAATAATGCATTCCAGATTGCTGAACGTACATTTTCAGACCGCAAACTTGGGGGAGAATTTATAAACCGGAAAGACAATCTATGTAATTAAGAGGAACGATGACATGTATGAAAGGGGAGTGGGATTCGTCTGAGCCAGACCCCCCCCTTTCAGGGTTAAGAGAGATTAAGCTTGTGGGGTGCGGTGAATGGACCCCTCCGTATTATTTAAGAGCAACCCAGGGTCCTGACCTATTACTATTCCTGACGTGAAGTTCTTTTCCGCGAGAAGATAAAAGCACAGCTTTGATAAAACTGTGTAACTGGCAAATTATACAAAGCCTTCATTTATACCACAGAGAGACCTCAACTTATGACCACAATGGAGCCCAAAATTTCTGTTGTTAAATTACTAACACGGTTGTTAAGTGAATCTGGCTTCCCCCATTGATTTTGCTTGTCGGAAGGTGACAAAAGAGGATCATGTGACTCCGGGATGCTGCAACCGTCATAAATATGAGTCAGTTGTCGAACATCTGAACGTAAATCATGTGACCATGGGGATGCTGTAATGGTCGTAAGTGTGAAAAATGGTCGTAAGTCACTTCAAAAGGTCACTAAACGAACTGCTGTAAGTCGAGGATTACCTCTATTATTAGACTATTTCTACCAGTAGTATTCCCACCATTCAGAACTATAGTCACACATAGTCACCCCAAAATCCTGCCTTGACCCCTTCCCAAATTAAAAGAACTGAAGCATTTTCCCATCTGTTTCCTATTGGGATTGGGATAGGACTAAAGCATGCGCTTAACTCTATCATGATATTTCTGTGACTTAAGAGTAAGATTGTGCAAAACACTCCGCTTCTGTTTTGTGTGTCACTTTAAGCCTGCCGTGACAAGCATCTACATGATTCTGCAGATTTGATTTTTTTCTTTTTCAGGCAAAAAAAGTAAATAAATGCTACAGTTATTTCGCCTGGATCTTCCAAGGGTGTCTTTCTCCAGAGCAAGCATTTTGTATGCTATTTTCCCTAACATGCCTCCCTTTTTGCACCAGTTTCTCTAATATTCACATGGACTGGATGTGCACCTTGCAGTCAACCAGTGGTTCACAACTTTGGCAGGTTTAAGATGTGTGGCTTTCAACCCCCAGAATTCCTCAACCAGGGTGCAGAATACTGGGAGCTGAAATCCACACATCTTCCATCTGCCAAGCTTGAGAAACACCGCAATAAACCATACTGTGGCTAGCTGCTTTGTAAGCTAGCAAGAGCTAGGAGCCTGGCCATTTTGGACCCATCTATCCCTAATGCAACGCTCTCTACATGGGGCTCCCCTTGAGGTGCACCTGGAGGCTCCAGCTAGTTCAGAATGCGGCCGCGCGGGGGATCCTGGGGGCCTCTAGATACTCCCATGTAACACCTCTCCTGCGCGAGCTGCACTGGCTGCCGGTGGCCTTCCGGGTGCGCTTCAAGGTGTTAGTAACAACCTTTAAAGCGCTCCATGGCA
>NW_015388355.1:173121-187548 GCF_001527695.2 Protobothrops mucrosquamatus | reverse complement strand
GTAGAAATCAGGTCTTACAAAACCTTGTTGACAAGTCGGACAACAATCGAGCTCTCGTGAAAGATTCATGGCATAACCCTGTGCTTTCCTGGCTGCCCGCTCGCTCATAAAAACCCAAGCAAACCCCATCAAAAATTTAGCAGGACCCCTGCCTCATCTGTTTAGGCCTAAAGCTAGTTGCAGGGACAAGTCATTAGGGAGTAGCTCATTAAAACCAACCCTGGAGCTGAAAGCAGTTTTGTGAGGCTGGTCTCATCTTTATTCACTTTCCCCCTACACCTTTTGCGTGGGGGAGAGCTTGTCTGTTGCACGGGGGCCTCCTCTTCTATTGCAATTGAAAAAAAGATGGAAGCCTCTGGATTTCCCTCCCCTCCCCCCCCCCCCCCCCGCAACTTTGAGACACAGCTCAGGATTTGACAAAATGTTAAGTCCTTATGTCTGTCAACTCTAATGTCATTTTCATGTCAGGAAACCTGTGGTGATTTGGCCCTCAAAGAGAGAAAGGAGATTAGAAAGGACGCCTCAGTGGGTTCCCAGGCTAATCTTTTTTTTTTGTTTTGGTTTGGTTTCATTAAAAAAAAAAAAGGGGGATGAGGGGGGGAGGAAGGCCCCTATTCACAAGACCCTTATCAAATCATGGGTCGTAGAAGGCTATTCAAACAAAAAAGCTTTCCATACGGATATGCTTGACCTCTCGTAGGAGACGCAACGGGATGAAATGCATCCGTGGGTTTTCAACTACAGCATGCCTGATATGAGTGGGATTGCTAAGTATTCTAGACGCTCCTGCAGCTCTGACTTAAAATACTGTCTTGATCTGTAAGCGAAAGCGGTTATCGCTTTGCCATGAAAACCTTCCTCCTGCTGATTCCCACATCTCAAGCTGCTGCTTACGGAGAGAGAAATCTGAGCTTTGTAAGCACGGCGTCTGTGGAATCACACCGAAGCTGTCATACCACTGGTTTTCTTGGTCTGACTTTTGGAAGTGCTGCAATGCAGTTCTAAGGGAAGGACCTGGGAGGAGTCATATGGCCCCAAATAAACTCTAGTTCTTAATCCTAGCACTGCATTCTCCTTCACACAACTAACTCCAACTGTAGAACTGGGGAGAATAGAAATGCACGGTCTATGGAACACTTAGTCTTCTCAGATAAGGAATGCCCCTAGGTGGAAACATCTAGCCAACCTTGGCTGAACTGAAAAAGCTACGCAATATCAGAGCTGTTAGCTTGCCAGATGAGTCCAGGATTGTAGGCTAAAATAAGAAGGAACATGTTGGAAAAGGCAAAACGATATACCATTTACATACTTTTCTAAGAGAACTCCTGATTGTGCCCAAGATTCAGGGTCAACTCAGAAACATCTCCTTTATTTTTAAGGGAGAAAAGATTTTGAGCCAATACGGGTATCTGGAATTTGAAATCAGCTTTGGATTTTTTTAAAACAATGCTCTCTGTTTGCCTGTTTGTAAAATGACACCCATGACCCATCATCATGAAATGGATAGGGTCGCTACACACAGTTCTTTTACTCCAAAGTGGCTTGGAGACACCCACCGTTTTTATTTTAGGGGGAAAAATATTTATGAGACCAATGTGAGATCCAGAGGCATTCTTCAAAATAAAATATAGATCATAAAAAAGAGGGGTGGGAGAGATCTTGGAGGTCTTCTAGCCAATCTCTTGCTCAAGAAGGAGATCCTATATTACTCTGGAGAAATGGCTGTCCAGTCTCTTCTTGAAAACTTCCAGTGATGGAACACCCATCACTTTCAGAGGCAAGCTTTTCTGCTGATTAATTGGTCTTACTGACAGGAAATTTCTCCTTAATTCTAGGTTGAATGTCTCTTTAATGATCTTCCACTCGTTACTTCTCGCCCTACCCTCAGGTGCTTTGTATTTATTTATTTATTTATTTATTTATTTATTTATTGAATTTATATACCGCCCTATCTCCCTTACGGGACTCAGGGCGGTGAACAGGCAATAATAAAAACCACAATAAATATACACAAATTTCTGTCTAAAAACCAAATTTGTAGAAGAGGTCAATCCCCTCTTCTCTGTGACAGCCTCTCAAGAATTAGAAGACTACTACCAGTAGCATATCATCCCTGATCCTTCTCTTTGTTAGACAAGACATACCTAGATCCCTCAATCATTCATCATATAATATGATATTAGAGGCTGGCTTTTGTGATATATATGCTTTTGATTTGGCTTTCCACTCTTTAACTTTATTGGTCCAACCTCTTCCAATTTTTCAGTACTTATTCTGCCAAGAAATTCCAAGTACATCAAAATAGATTTTAACTGGAACTTAACACTATCTCAAGATTATAAGGACAGAGAAATACAAAGTTTTTCATTACGTGAACTGATCTACTTGTCCAACCGCTACCTATGTAGACCCACACATACAGAGGCAAGTCAACCAGTAAGAATATTTAATTTAAACACCACAAAACTACAACGTACAGCATTCATAATATGAAGAACACGTTCTTCTTTCTTTTGTACTTATTTGAAGAAAAATAACTCTGAAGCTCCTAATCTCCTTGCCACAAAGCAGCATTTAAGCAAATATCCAGAACACAGATCATTTATGAAGAATGTAGGAACATAAAAGATAATTCATAAAGGAAAACAATGGAAGCAACATTAAGTATGCAAATGGCAGCTTTAATTCTAATTAAATCTTATCAGGAGTGAAGCTTAACACACTAACACTGTAAACCAAAATGTTGAAAATATAACCAAGCCGGATTTTCTTAATGCTACCTCCCCACTTACACCTCCACCCTGACGTTTTTTCAAGCAGGTATTTTGGAGTCTTATTTAAGTTCTTTCGCTTCCAAAAGCGTAAAAAAGGAGAGAGCATTAGGCTCTTCCACATGCATGTCAAATAAAACCTATTAGAAACCAAACACAACTTCATCTGTGGAATGTTAAGAGGTTGCAGGGAGCAAGGGGTAGATTAATTGTTTCTTCATAAAGATTAACGGCATTAAGTTCTACTTGTGATGGTAAATATGCAACAGGAACACTGAGGACAATGAAGTAGGAAGACAGAAAAGACAGCCTTCTGCTCAGCCATCAAGGCCAACTGGTGATATATGCATACTCACCCAAAGTCAACCTGGAGAGGACTTCAAGATGGACTCAGGAGGCCCATCTAGTTCAGTGATTTAAGGGACCTGCTCACATTCAGAAGTCTTTGCATTTCCCTAGTAGGAAACTAGTGTTCCCTCTGCAGAACCCTTAAAAGTTCATAGAATTCACCCCATGAGTCCAAACCTGGATCATACATGATATCATAAAATAGTTTGGTTAGATTTGGATTTTTCTGGAACCCAACCACTCTGGCTTGTCCAAAAAAAAGGGGTTTCTTGGTTTAACACAGTGGTTCTCAACCTGTGGGTCGGGACCCCATTTGGGGTCGATCGACCATTTCATGGGGGTCGCCAAACAAGGCTGTCCGCCATTTTTTTTGTCCGCCATTTTTCCCCCCTTTTCCGGCGGGTGCCTTACCTCCCTTGGGCTGGGCCAGCTGGTGGTCGGCCTGCTCTGTCTCTGCCGCTTGCCAGCTACGCCTCGGCCGGCGCAGGGGGCGGAACCACGCATGCGCGGCGCTCCCGGGCAGGGAAAGTCCTCGACTTACGACTGGTTGGGTAGTCCTCAACTTACGACCGGTTTAGTCCTCGACTTACGATCGGTTTAGTCCTCGACTTACGACGGGTTTAGTCCTCGACTTACGACCGGTTGGGGTCGCGGCATTAAAAAGGTTGAGAACCACTGGTTTAACAGAATGCAGGAAGCCTTATTCAGTCATGCTTTATTCAGCCTGCTGTAAACAAACCATAAACCATAAGCTGTCCAGAGTCACCATAAAGGGAAGATGGGTGGCATAAATAAAAATAAACGAACAGTATGCTATGGACAATTTCATTTAAATGTTGCTAAGGCTGTACATGTCAGATACTAGAAGTCAGTAGCCAGGATAGAGTTCAAAAGCACCACAGGTTTATTTCATGCTACCTGTACACAAGAATCTGAATTGGAAACCATCAAGGTGAACTGGTGACAGATAACAGACTTCAAGGGGTGCTGCACTTAGGTTCCTTATGGGGTGTAGATATTCCAAACTGATGATGCATTTGACCCGACCCTTGGGCTCAGCTTGGTTATCTCCTACAGCAGTTGTCCCCAACCCAATCCGTGGACTGGCACCAGTCTGCGGCACGCCAGGAGTCAGTCCACGCAACAAGTGAAGCTCCATCCGTGGGATGCAGGAAGCACACCAAACTATACCCCCTCTGGTCCGTGGAAAAACCTCTCTCCACAGAACCGGTCCCTGATGCCCAAAAGCTTGAGGGCCGCTGTCCTACAGCTCAAGTCTAATTTCTAGTGAGGATTCTTAACAAGGAGGAGTTCTGCAGCTAAAATGGCTTTCTTTCTCACTGCTAGCACTTCACACTTTGCTGAGTTGAGTTGCACTGAGAGGGATCTCGGAGTCCTAGCGGACAATCACTTAAAGATGAGCCAGCCGTGTGCTTCAGCTGCCAAAAAAGCCAACACAGTGCTAGGCTGCATTAACAGAGGGATAGAATCAAGATCACATGAAGGGTTAATAGCACTTTACAATGCCTTGGTAAGGCCACACTTGGAATACTGCATCCAGTTTTGGTCACCACGGTGTAAAAAAGATGCTGAGACTCTAGAAAGAGTACAGAGAAGAGCAACAAAGATGATTAGGGGACTGGAGGCTAAAACATATAAGGAACGGTTGCTGGAATTCGGTATGTCTAGTTTAACGAAGAGAAGGATGAGGGGGGACATGATAGCAGTGTTTCAATATCTCAGGGGCTGCCCCAAAGAAGAGGGAGTCAAGCTATACTCCAAAGCCCCTGAAGGCAGGACAAGAAGCAACGGATGGAAACTGATCAAGGAGAGAAGCAATCTAGAACTAAGGAGAAACTTCCTGAGAGTTAGAACAATTAACCAGTGGAACAACCTGCCTCCAGAAGCGGTGAATGCTCCAACACTGGAAGGTTTTAAGAAGAGACTGGACAGCCATTTGCCTGAAATGGTGTAGGGTTCCTGCCTGAGCAGGGGGTTGGACTCGATGACCTCCAAGGTCCCTTCCAACTTTATTATTATTATTATTATTATTATTATTATTATTATTATTATTATTATTATTATTATTATTATTATTATTATTATTATTATTATTATTATTATTATTATTATACTGAGAGGGTCTGGTCCACGAGGGCCACAGCTATTCAATTAGTGACATCTCTGAATGTGAACGAGAAAGGGAAAATAAAGATGATACCGAAATCCTCTCAAAATCTTGCTGTTGCACATTAGAGAAGGGTTTAATGGGATGCTTTAAAATTTCGGTAAGGCAATTCATTAGGGATGATTACATTTGCTATGACTAAATGCATGCATGCTACAGAAGGGGCGGGGCACCAATCTGATGACTAAGCATAAGCAGATGTGATCATCTAGGAAGACTGTTGAATACACAACCCAATTACTGGCCAGTTATTCACAGCAGGATCAGAATAAAAGCAATAATCAAGCATATACATTAGATTCAATAAAGAGCTACAGTCTCACACGTGTACACAATCCAGTTAAACTGCAATCATGGCATTCCCATAATCTACCAGCCTGGTGGATAGAGAGAAAGAGAAAGTGAAAAGAAGAACTAGGGGTCACCTGCTAGCAGTCTTCCAATATTTGAGGGGCTCCTACAAAGAAGAGGGGGGCAAACTATTTTCCAAAGCACCAAAAGGCTAAGACAAGAAACGATGGATGGAAACTAATGAGGGAGAGAAGCAACCTAGGAACAAAGGAGAAATTTCCTGACAGTGAGAACAATCAATCAATAGAACGTCTTTCCGTCAGAGGTTGTGGGTGCTCCATCACCGGAGGCTTTTAAGAAGAGATTGGACTGCCACTTGTCTGGAATGGTATAGGGTTTCCTGCTTAAGCAGGGGTTTGGACTAGAAGACCTCCAAGATCCCATCCAACTTGGTTATTCCGTTAACTGTTCTAGGACTGGGGATGTTGCTGAAGATGTCCTTTGCAGAGGTTCTGCCAGAGACTCTCCCACGAAATAAGTCATGTGTCCTCTCCTTCAGAGTAGAGAAAAACAGAATGCAACAATTGGAGAGGGGAAGGGAACATTTCCTAGTCTCCCCCACCCCCCCAAAATGTATATCTTATGTCATGAGCTATTGGTGCACGAGCAGGAACTTGGATTAGTTAGGTTGTGTGAACACAGTCAGACAATCTTCACAGAACCGTAGGCGTTCCTAGCAGAAAGAAAGCCATTAGATAAGAACGGGATGTCCATGAATGGCGCAACCAGCCATACAAAGAAAGGTCCACCAAATGAATAACCCGTCTTCCTTGAAGCCTAATTAATATTAAACCCTCCTGAGTTCCTTACATAATCTCTTTTCTTCTTTAAATGTATACCTGCCAAGATTCGCTTGGATCTTTTTAATAGCTGATGTCAAGAGAAGTAACACGCAGAAAATCCCTACCTCAGGACTATAATTTTAAACACAATGAGACTTGCATCAACTTGTCGCAGTGACATGTGGCAAATTATTCCACGGGGATCTCTAAAGTGCCTCCATCAATGTGGCGGTGGGTTCGGATGCAGAAACGAAGAATTCAGATGGAGGATCGCAATGCAATGCAATGAATTCCCCAGCAATACAGCTGTTGTGCCTCTCCCCCACCCAGAATTCACATCAAGGTTTTCCTTCCCATCAAATGAAGAATATTTTTTTTTAAAAAAAAAAGAAAAGAAAAGAAAGGGGACTTCGGTAGCTTTCTCCAAAGATGGGTTCATTTGCCTTCGGAAAGATTATCACTGTGGCATCAAGCATTCCAAATGAATCAAACTTACATCTTGGCAGTAAAAAGTAAGCACCAGACAAAATGTACAGAAGGAAGATTACCCTGTCCTTGCTTTAATCGTTGCCAACTGGTTTGACTTATTCTAATTACAGCCTTTATGTTAGAAAAGCCATTTTTATGTTACTGAGAAGCGGTGGCAAAATACATGGATTCCTTTTTTTTTTTTTTTTTTCTTTTTGCTGAGTTTCTGTTCCCATGCTGATTATGGAAATGGAAGACTGTAGCTTTCATCTAATTAGAAAAACACACTCCACAAAAAGCAGCAACCATTTCTTAACATTAATAACACAGTGGCGGTGTCCTTTCCCGCACCTCTACATAATTCGTAAAATATATATAAAAAAATTACAACTCAGCAAAGCCTCCTTTTCAGCCATAATTATCGCACTAGGGGCATGTTCACCTTTTTAGAGAGAGAACTGTGTGCATATTCATTGTGTTTCTAACAGCAGAGGTAGGGAAAGAATGTAAGATCTACATTTGTGAACATTCAACATACAATCCTCCTCTGAGGCAGCAATGCATGAAACCAGTGGCAGAGGAGTGTGTTTGGGGGGAGGGATAAAATACGACAATTACATTTCTTTGCATATTTATGACAGTGTACACTTGAAATCTGGGAATATTAAAAAAAAAAGCGAGGAGACATAAGCATATTAAAGACAAGATTCTCGCTCTGTAAGGGATAATTTAAAGTAGATTCTCTATGCGCACACATCATATGCTACAATTTTCTCCCTACCTTTTTCAAAGCAAAATAAAACCACGGTGACTACAGCATAGGAGAGAGCAAATAAATGCAGTCTGCCATCAATTTAACCTGATAGCATGGCATGATAGCAGTCTTCCAATATCTCAGGGGTTATCACAAAAGAGGAAAGAGTCAACCTATTCTCCGAAGCACCTGAAGGCAGGACAAGAAGAAACAAAATAACAGAATAACAGAGTTGGGAGGGACCTTGGAGGTCTTCTAGCCCAACCCCCTGCTCAAGCAGGAAACCCTATACCAGTGGTGGCGAACCTATGGCACGTGTGCCAGAGGTGGTACTCAAAGCCCTCTCTGTTGGCACGCACACCACCGTTGCCTGGAGCAGGAGCCCCACCCACCACAAAGGAGGTGAAGCGGCCAACTAGCAAGCTCGAGTAGAGGTAGTAGAGCAGAGGTCACCAACCATTGTTGATTGGTGGACTGGGAAAAAAGGGAAGGGGAAGCATTTTACATGCATGCATATGCGCATGGGGCCACGAGCATGCACACACTGCAAATGGGGTGGGGCTAGTGTCTACATGATACTCACTAGCCCTGCCCCGTTCTTGCATGGTGCAGCGCCTTGTATCTGCACCCCATGGTGCGGCGGTGGCCATTTTTGCACCTTGCAGCACAGTGGCCCATTTGTGCGCCCCTGGTTTTTGCATGCCAGAGGTGGCACTCAAAGGCACCTCCCTGCCCCCCCCAAGGGCACCACAATGCTGATGCAGCCCTGGCACTTTGTGATACATAAGTGGGTTTTGGGTTGCGGTTTGGGCACTCGGTCTCTAAAAGGTTCGCCATCACTGCCCTATATCATTTCAGACAAATGGTTGTCCAATCTCTTCTTAAAGACCTCCAGTGATGGAGCACCCACAACTTCTGAAGGCAACTTCTGTTCCACTGGTTAATTGTTCTCACTGTCAGGAAATTTCTCCTTAGTTCGAGGTTGCTTCTCTCCTTGGTTAGTTTCCATCCATTGTTTCTTGTCCTGCCTTCAGGTACTCAACTTACCAAAGAGAGATTCGAACTAGAGCTAAGGAGAAATTTTCTGACAGTGGGAACAATTAGTCAGTGGAACGGCTTGCCTCCAGAAGTTGTGGGTGCTCCATCACTGGAGGTTTTCAAGAAGAGAATGTATCATAGTATCCTAGGACTGGAAGGGACCTTGGAGGTCTTCTAATTGAACACCTGCCCCAGGCAGGAGACCTTATTGCATCCTGGACATGCTTCTTTTCCTGAAGCATGTGCAATGGGAACATGATTGCAAAGATTAACATCCAACTAATATACTACCAGATTTTCTATAGATGGCCTCCAAAATTAATCCCAACACCCAACTAGAAATATATAGGAAAAGAGATCATCTTCAGATACATGTGGCCAATCCAGAAAGGGCTGGCACCCTAAAATGGTGTGAAGCTAGTAAAGGCAGGATCTATCAAAAATTGCTTCTGAGCCTTTGGACTAAAGCCAAGTATATAATCATCTAAATGCCAAGTTCTAACCATCATCTCAAAGTATCTGTAACACACTGCAGTTCTCTAAACTTGAGATTGCTAGAGCATGAACCAACGAAGTTAAAACATCCAAATAGGATTATAAGTGGCACACCAGGCTACACTGATGAAAGATACTGTATGCCATAGAGAACAACAGCACCACACATCAAAGACCTGTCATTCCACAAGCTATTAACTTGCTACAAATAGCCATGGTTGGCCAACCCTGATTTAAAGACTTCTGAACATCTTTATCATTTCCAGCATTATGTTCCCAACACCGACTACATAGATGCTTCCAATACATCTAGAGTAAAAGGTCTTATCTTGCAGACTCAAAATCCTTTCCTTGACATCACCCATTATTTTAGGATCCACAAACTGCTCTTGCTACATTTCCCTTAGGGCAGAGATCCTCAACCTTTTGGGCACCAGGGACCGGTTCCGTGGACAGAGGTTTTTCCATGGACCGGAGGGTGCATGGTTTTGTGTGCTGCCTGCATCTCGTGGATGGGGCTTTGCTTGTTTGTGTGGACTGGTTGCTGGCATGCCGCGACCTGGTACTGATCCACGGACTGGGGGTTGGGGACCCCTGCCTTAGGGGAATTCACTTAGGACCCCCATCTGTTAGTCTAGTTCAGGGGTAGGCAACCTTGGCTCTTTTATGACTCGTGGACTTCAACACCCAGAATTCCTGAGCCAGCTGAAGTCCACGAGTCATAAAAGAGCCAAGGTTGCCTACCCCTGGTCTAGTTAAAGGTGCTGTGTGCATAGGATGGGTGTCTGTAAGTGGAATGAAAGCAGGCTTAAAAGCCACGTTCACCAACTCTCCATCCAAATGTAGACCACTTCTAATATCACATTTATGCTTTCTAGGGGAAAAGTGGTGAGTTTTGGGGTCCAGGAATATTTTATTCCAACTCCAAATGGGATTATGGCACTGGTGGTTTAAGTTTGTTTGCTTTGCTTTGCTTTAGTTTTGTGAGAAAACTGGAGAAAAGGGAAAGAATATATACAGAGATTCAAATAAACAATAGTTTCAAAATAAGGATATTTAAGCTCCGCAGGTCATCAGGTTGACATCCCGGAGCTGTCCAGTCTGAAGCATTGCCTCTAGGGGAGAGCATCCCAGTGTCCCTGGCGTTTCTGATGTGCCTCTTGGCTCCCGGGCTTAATTTGAGCCAAGATTAAGCCAGGTTCCCAAACAACTGGACTCTCTGCTTTTCCTTTGCAAAGTGGCAGGTTGAGAAATAAATCAGCTGAAGCTGTACAATTGTCTTCCTCTTCCCAAAGCTAGGCTAATCGCTTGCAGACCAGAGACCCCAACACCCAATCTCCTGCTGCTTGTACCTTCCCTTATTAAAACAGTAGGTGTTCTGGGTTGCTGATACTTCACTTTGCATCCCCTTGCACAATGTTTTCACAATCAGACTCACAGCTGGGAATGGATAAGCTGGATGAAGCACTAAGTTCTCTCGGCTCCTTAGAGCAGGTGGCAGTCAGGTATTCTCTGGAGGCGCTACCTGAAGGTTTCCTTCCTTCCTTCCTTCCCTCCCTTCCTCCCTCCCTCTCTCCCTCTTTCCAATCAAGCCTTAAAATCTTAATTACTGAGAGAATTTTTAGGGAAGGAAATACGTCCACTGAGACATATGTGGCTTTGGGCATCTTACAACATTAAAAAAAAACAAAAACTGAAGACCCGTCATATAGTAATAAAACCATAAAGAGTCCCACCCCATCACTCATGGTAGCAACAATATTGTCAAATCAGCCACTAGACGGGCTCCGTTTCCATTTGTGGTCCCTAGCCCTACTGACAAAGCTCATGCTCTAAGTCAGTTTCCCCCCCCCAATTGATCAAGAATGGAGAAGCTCTGCACAATATGTAATTCCAGTGTTTATAGGGGGAAAATATTTAATGCTATCTTAAAGGGAAAGACTGCTCTGTGTGAGGAATTCTGGGAGTTGAAGTCCACAAGTCATAAAAGGGCCAAGTTTGAAGACCCCTGTTCTAAGTGATGCTCTATGTCAGTGATGGCGAACCTTTTAGAGACCAAGTGCCCAAACTGCAACCCAAAACCCACTTATGTATGGTAGGGTGCTGGGTGGGTGTGGCCCATTGGTTGGGTGTGGCCCATTGGGTAAGTGTGGCCAATTGGGTGGGCGTGGCCACGGTGGTAACGGCAGACTGGATGGGACTAAAAAGTCCAGTCAATGAATTCCAACTTTGCGAGATCTTTTTTTTCTCATGAGAAGTTGAAATTGACTGATTGATTGAACCTTTTTTTTTTTTTTTTTTTTGCACACGGGCACGGAGGCCTAAAGCGAAAAGGTTTTATAAAACCCAGCTGAAGGCCTAGGACTGGAGCAACGGTGCGCGTGCCCACAGAGAGGGCTCTGCGTGCCACCTGTGGCATGCGTGCCATAGGTTCACCACCACGGCTCTATGTCTTGCAAGTTATCCCAACATCTCTGCTCCTTGTCACAGATAGCTTCATTCAGCAGTCCTATTGCTTGTGTCTGATAAGCAGATGTGTCAAAATCAAGTGATGAAGCTGTCTCTGGAAAGCAGCTTTACATGCCTTGCAATTCTGAAATCTAAGCAAGATACACCATTATCTGAACAAATGTATGTTGACCTTTAGTTTGCGGTACAAGGGATCTTCGCTTTTGGCATGGCGAGGCATTAACCTTCAAGGAGTGAACAAAATAGAAACCATCAACAAGCTTCACTCTGGTTCTTTTAAAATACAATTTGAAAAATGCTTAACACAGGGAATTTTAAAAGATTTATTAATAATTTTCCTCTCTCACACACTTTCTTTTCTTTCTTTCTTTCTTTCTTTCTTTCTTTCTTTCTTTCTTTCTTTCTTTCTTTCTTCCTTCCTTCCTTCCTTCCTTCCTTCCTTCCTTCCTTCCTTTCTTCCTTTCTTTCTTTCTTTCTTTTTCCTTCATTCTCTCTTTTTTCTTTCTTTTTCTTTCTTTTCTTTCATTCTCTCTTTTTCTTTTTCTTTTTTCCTTCTCTCCCTTTTCCTTTCTTTCCTTTCCTTTTTTCTTCTCTTTCTCTCTCTCTCTCTCTCTTTTTGCTTGTAAAGCCAGGAGCCTTGAGAAACCATCTGTCTAGCTTTATAACCTGAGTGGATAAAAAACTGCAACCGCATGCATTTTCCAAAGCTTTAGAAAATTAACTGAAATAGTTATTTCTACACAGTGCTAACATTCTGACTTTTAATTACTTTTCACAGATGTATTTTCCTCCTGACACATTTAATTTTCTTGCTTTTTGCAGATAATGGCCAAAGGAAAAGACATCAAGAATCACAGAATTTTGTCCCTACTCACTGGTTATAACATAAGTTTTAAATCAAAGAGATATTTTTTAGTCCCTTAGCTCCAGATTAGAATTAGCAGTTAACGTTTTCAGTGATACATCATGCACGTATTGTTGGTCAGTTCAGAAAACCTTCACAGCTTCATATTTACCATCCACAAAGCATATTGACATGCAAAATTCTGTAAGAGGAAATTTGTCCTCTTATATATTTCCATGACAATGTCTGTAAGATTTGGTTCTATGATGATACCTAAACCAAAATAGAGGCTATTTTTTCTTAATAACCCCCAGTCTTTTGGAAAGAGTCTTCTGATCATTCTTCAAATGTTTTACTTGAGAAGTGCAAGCCTGCTGGGATTAAACAAAAACTGATCGAGTTGGTGACTTTCATAAAATAGGGTTGGAAGGGACTTTGGAGGTCTTCTAGTCCAACCCTTTGGTGAAGCAGGAGATTGTATCATTCCAACAAATGGCTCCAGTCTCTTCTTGACAATCTTCAGTGATGGAGCACCCAAAACCTCTGGAGGGAAGCCATTCCATTGATTAATTGTTCTCACACTCTCAGGAAATTTCTCCTTATTTCTATGATGGATCTCTCTTTCATGATATTCCACCCATTAGTTCTTGTCCTGCTCTCAGATGTTTTGGAGAATAGAAGATAGGATATAGAACATAGAACATAGAATAACAGTGTTATTCTTGGAGGTCTTCTATTCCAACTCCCTGCTTGAGCAGGAGACCCTATACCATTTCAGATAAATGACTGTCCAAACTCTTTTTGAAAATCTCCAGTGACGGATCTCTCATAACTTCTAGAGACAAGCCGTTCCACTGGTTGATTGCTCATACCATTAGGATTTTCTTTCCTTAGTTCTAGATTGCTTCTCTTCTTGGTTAGTTGGCTAGGTTGACCTTCTTCTCTGTGATAGTCCCTCAAATACTATGTTATCATAACTAGGTTATCCGGCATTTAGGAACCCTTTCCCAAAGAAGCATGAAGAATACCCTAGCTCCGTGGTGGCGAACCTATGGCACGCGTGCCACAGGTGGCACGCAGAGCCATCTCTGGTGGCACACAAGCCATTGCTGGGCCGAGCTGTTCCCTCCTCCTCTCCATGCTTGCGCAGCTCTCCGTGCATGCACAGTCTGGGAATAGGCGAGAGACTATAAAAGGAGCAACTTTCGGTGGAAGCAGCGAGAGAGCGAGCACGAGTCAGAGCGGATAGCAAACGAGCGAGCGAGTGAGCAAGAGCTGAGAGCTCGGTGGCCACACCCACTCAGTGGCCACGCCCACCCAGCACCCAGTGATGCATAAGTGGGTTTTGGGTTGCAGTTTGGGCACTCGGTCTCTAAAAGGTTTGCCACCACTGCTCTAGCTCCTTTAAGGATCGGATCTGGAAAAAAAAGAATGCGTTAAGAAGAGAAAAAGTCTTGTCCTGGGTTAGGCCAGTTACTGTAATCTGTAGAAGGTCTCCTTGATTTCTGATAGGAATTCACCCCAATACTTTCAACTAGAGATACCCCAATACCCCCAATGATCTCTACTACCATCCTAAGGTGGTTGCTGCCACTGTCTGTCTTTACCTTCTTTTTAAATAAGTCTGAGGAATTGGTTCCTTCATTGAGAAAAAAAATGAAGCAAAGATGCAAATAAGGAAGATAGCAAAAAAAAAAAAAGTACTGCAGCGAAGACATTTTAGAATATAGACTTTAAATCTCACACAGAGCAGTCTTTCCCTTTAAGATAGCATTAAATATTTTCCCCCTCTGAACACTGGAATTACATATTGTGCAGAGCTTCTCCATTCTTGATCAATTAGGGGTGGGGGGAACTGTCCCTTTTTGTTAAAGAAAGAAATCACATGCAGAGTTTTGTAATTTATGCAGTCGGTGAAT
>NW_015388355.1:163405-173021 GCF_001527695.2 Protobothrops mucrosquamatus | reverse complement strand
TGATTGGTCCAAAGTTACCCAGCCAGCTGTCATGCCTTAGACAGAACTAGAACTCCCAGTCTCCTTGTGATTGGCCAAGGTCACCCAACTGGCTTTCATGGTTAAGGCAGGACTTGAACTCACAGTCTCTTGCTTTCTGTTCTGGTGCCTTAACCACTAGGCCAACCTGGCTCTCGTGTTGGACTCTAATTGTCAGTTTTATCCAGAAGGTCAATTCCATTCAGAGATTAAATTTGACTGCCTTCCAACCATCCACCAAGCCTAAAGATTCACACAAACTCTGTAATCTATACGTTTGAAACTCACAGATCTCCTATTTGTCGAATGCTTTACCAGGTAAAAACTGCAGATTGTTGGGTCAGATAACAGCATTCAAGTTGTTTGCTGTTTCCATCATCATTCGCCACTCTCTCTCTCTCTCTGGGTTTATGGGGGGGGGGGGCAATATGATGAAATGAAAGCTAATTAAATGAATTGGGTTTGCATAAATGCTAAGCCATAGAATGTGTGTGTGTGTGGGGGGGGTGGAAACACACCTGATTGTGGTTAAAACTACCCCAGATTATCATATCTAGCACAAGGATTTATACTGACCAGGTTGGATGCATTTTGTGAACCCTATTTTTGATTTTGACGAATTCCTTGTCTGCAGAGTCCTGAAATTTTGCCAGAAAGTTACTCCAACTGTATTGCTGAACAAAACAGAGAGGAGGAGGAGGAGAAGGAAGAGGAGGAATAAAGGAAAAAGTAAGCAAAACAGCAGGAGGAAAAGAAAATCACCAGGAAGGTTCATTTTTCAAGAGGGCTGACTGATTCTCCTTCATGTTTGGCGACCGGCCCACCCTGTCAAACAAACCTTTGCATTCAACCTAGCATTCAATCATCCTGGCCAGAAAGTGTCAGTTTTATCCTAAGGGCCCTATTTCACTTCTCTACATGAATACAACCCATGACTTACTAGAGAATGCTGGGTTTTTTTTCCTTCGGCAAACAAGGAATGTATTTGTAATACAGTGGCAAGACTGAGCCAAAACTACTTGCTGGGTTTTGCAAACTTCTTTTTTTTCTTTACACTCTCGCCATTCCAGTGGTTTCCTCCTTCTCAATATTTTTTTGCTAAGGGTGCATTAACTCTACAGTTTTAACTTGGAAGCAAACCTTGGATATCTTCTAGTCGGAGAAACTTCCTGACAGTTAGAACAATTAACCAGTGGAACAACCTGCCTCCAGAAGTGGTGAATGTGCCAACACTGGAAGTTTTTAAGAAGAAACTGGACAGCCATTTGTCTGAAATGGTATAGGGTTTCCTGCCTGAGCAGGGGGCTGGACTAGATGACCTCCAAGGTCCCTTCCAACTTTATCATTATTATTATTATTATTATTATTATTAGTATTATTATTAGTCCAACCCCTTGCTCAAGCAGGAGACCCTACTATTTCAGATAAGTAGCTGTCCAGTCTTTTCTTAAAAACCTCCAGTGATGGAGGCACACAACTTCTGAAGGCAAGCTGTTCCACTGGTTAATTGTCCTCACTGTTAGGAAGTTTCTCCTTAGTTCCAGATTGCTTCTATCCTTGATTAGTTTCCATCCATTGTTTCTTGTCTTGCTTTCTGCTGCTTTGGAGAATAAATTGTCCCCCTCTTCTTTGTGGCAGCCTCTCAACTACTGGAATACTGCTATCATGTCCCCCCTGGTCCTTCTATTCTCTAGACTGGTCATACCCAAATCCTGTAATGTTTATTCATATGTTTTTGTCTCCAGGCCCTTAAGCAGCTTAGTTGCTCTTCTTTGCACTTTTTCCAAAGCCTTAACATCTTTTTTGTAATGTGGTGACCAAAACGGAATGCAGTGTTCCCAAGTGTGGCCTTACTAAGGCTTTATAAAGTGGTACTAATAGTTCACATGAGTTTGATTCTATGCCTCTGTTTATACAACCAAGGATTATATTAGCTTTTTTGGCTGCTGCTGCACACTGCTGGCTCATAGTCAAGTGATCCTCCACTAGGATTCCAAGGTCCCTCTCACAGTTACTGTTTTTGAGTTATACTGCCTCATAGTGATTTACAACCCACTTTACGTACTTTACAGAGTCAGACTATCCATCTATCTTCCCATTTTCAGGCTCAAAGAATTCCACTACAATGTTACTACCAAGAAAATTACTTGGAAGTGTTTGACAGATCATCAAGAATCAAGCTCCATGAAACGTTGCCTCTTTATCAGGATGAAGAAGTTGGGGGAAGTGGTCCAGTGTATCTCAACCTTGGCAACCTGAAGAAGATGCATGGACTTCAACTCCCAGAATTCTCTAGCCAGCATGGCTTGGCTGGGTGGGAAATTCTGGGAGTAAAAAATCCAACATCTTTAGGATGCTAAGATTGAGCTACAGCTGTCTAAGAGTACTTCCTTGGCATGGGACCAGTAAGAGTTGAATCTGATCTTCCCAGTCCAGTGTCACAACCACTACATCATACTAGCACTGTATCCCAGGCATATTTTTGCAAAGAATAGCATCTGTTACAAAGCTGTGTTCAACAGCTTGGATATGCCTGTGTTTCTGTGTGCGCACTACCTGTGTACTGAATGTGATTTCTTTTAATGGCAACAAAACAGTGAAGTTGTTTATAAATTCTCATTTTAAAAAAAAAGTTAACTTCTTTCACCTTTCAACCTCGGTTACATAAATTTCCCCCATTATAAGCTCTTTGCTTTTAGCTCTTTAGTACAGTTCTCAGAAGCCCGTCCTCTCCTTCGATGCCTCTTTTATGGGCAGCTGAGGTTAAATTCTCAGCTTTAAGCAGAGGAAAGTGGATAATAGGTTTTGTGTGGCATTGGGTGGACTCCATTTGTGGGGTAGAGCCTTTCAAGTGAAAAGAATTCCCCCTGTGTCCCTTTCCCAACCGCACAACACTGCAAACTGCTGCAAAATTACTGCCTTGTATTCATTTTTATTCTCCCCTCCCTCTCTCTCTCTTCTCTCTCCTTTCTCTTTGTTAATGTTCACACTGGCATTGCAAATGGTCCAACAGATAACATTAAAATAATGTTAAAAGTGAGCACTTTTATTAGATCAAAGTGGGGCGAGCACATCAGGAGGTGTTAAGTTAATAGGGAAACAACTTTGATTCTGGAGCCTGGAACACACTAGTTACAACAGACGGGGGAAGGGGGGGGGGGAGAAAGGCAATGAGAAAATTCTCCTCTAATCACCTCCTGTTAGCAGCTACTATAAGCAAATTGCCAGGGAGGATTAAGTGGGGAGAGTATCACAGGATCAGTGTCAAGCAGAAAAAAGGCTCCATTTGTGAGCAATCATGACTGTAATTGCTTCCTTAAAAGCTTCAGAAATTCCTAAGTGTGGCCGGACGCAACATAAATATGGAGAGATCCTGGGGCAGCTTAAAACAGCCTTGCCAATAATCTCTGCCCAAAGATAGACAAGGCGGTTTTGCTTTTGATAATATTCCTTTTTTGTTCTCTCCCCCCAAGCAAAAGTTTGTTCCATCCCAACAGGTTAGTTGGCTCTCAAGTACGAAATGAACACATCCCTCAAACACATCCCTGCACGCTTCCTTCTTCCCTAAAGCAAATTTGAAAATTTAAGCCTCTCTAAGCAGGTAATTCTTTCTTGAACTTCTTCTTCAAATTGCCATGTGCACTCTAGTGATGAGGGATAAGTCTTTTTTCTCTCTCTCCTGTTCCCCTTAATGCTTTCTCTTCAGTCTTAAAACTCTCCAAGTTATTATTTTGAAATGCTTGAAAGGAGTGTATGAAGCGACATACACGTCTATGTATCTTTCTGCTCATAGATGCATTTGCATGGGATTTTGATTGCCAGCTCAGTGTGTGCTGTTCTTTTTCTTTTCCTGGTATGCTCAAGGTTGCCTACATTCTCCTTTAAAATATAGGTTTGAGGAGTTTTTATTTGATCCTGGAAATTAAATGACTGTCCTGGGATGTCTGAAGAAATGCACATTCCAAGAAATAACTGAGTTTAGGCCATGTGATGTTTCATTAGATAAGCTCTCATCAAATGCAAACCAGGTGTCCTGCGTGCGTACACTAAAGAGAAAAAAAAAGAGGATAGTTCTGCTAATAAATTGTAGGCGTGACTCTAATTATTAACTTATCTACTGTTTATTCTTTTTTAAAAAAATTAAGACTTTTTTTAAACGTTTGTTGAAATTGGACGGAGAGGCTTATTTCAATTCGACTCAGCCATCTCTCTGGAAAACTAGATATGGGAGGGGAATCCAGAATTGCAGACAGAGCAAAGAGGTCTTTGGAATCCTGTGCCAAAGTTGAATTGAAACTTGTGCAACTGGAAAATTTAAACTGAGAATGATTTATAGCAAGGGAAGGGAAATCTGACCCCCTGGGTGGGGGAGCAGAGGCTGGATGTTCACTTTCCAGCCAACCAACACTTTTCTCAGTCTGACTTATATGATGTATGACTCATTATGGTAGATGCATTCCTTTAATTATTCTTATTAGTATATTGGAATGATGTGTCCAGCTCTGGTAGCAATACAAAAGACAGGCTAGACCAGGGGTAGGCAACCTTGGCTCTTTTATGACTGGTGGACTTCAATTCCCAGAATTCCTGAGCCAAGGTTGCCTACCCCTGCCTTAGCTAGCTCAGGAATTCTGGGAGTTGAAGTCCATGAGTCATAAAAGAGCCAAGACTGCCTACCCCTGGGCTAGACCCTAGAAAAAGTGCAGAGAAGAGCAACAAAGATGATAAGGTATCCATGGAGATTCTCAGTCATCCAGGTCATGGTTATCCCAAAGGTGCTTTTTTTTTTGAAGAGGCAACTGGACTGTCTTTGTTTTCCTTGAAGAATTTTCACTTCTCATCCAAGAAGCTTCTTCAATTCTGACTGAATGATGGGAATGGAAGGATTTATATGCCTTGCAGATCCTCCCATCCTCCAACATTCAGTCAGAACTGAAGCAGCTTCTCTAAGGTGCGTGCCAGGAGGCTAAACCGTATGATGAAAGTCCCAAAGGTGATTTTTCACAAGGCAACCAAGCTCTCTTGTTTTTCTTTAAAGACATTTTGCTTCTCATCCAGGAAGCTTCTTCAGCTCTGGCTGGATGGTGGGGAATGGCAGGATTTCTATTCCTTGCAGACAGCTGGTCATTTGAATTCTTTTAGAGAGTCCTTTCAGCAGTTCCAAGAAGGCTCCCCACCCATTTGCACCACTCAGGTGATCCTGAGGACACAGATAATCCTCCAGGTAGCATCAATGACTCTCTAAAAGAAGGCAAATGACCAGCTGTCTGCAAGGAATAGAAATCCTTCCATTCCCCACCATCCAGTCAGAGCTGAAGAAGCTTCTTAGATGAGAAGAGAAACATCTTCAAAGAAAAACAAGAAAGTCCAGTTGCCTCCTGAAAAAAAGCACCGTTGGGATAACTATGACCTGGATGAGTGAGAATCTCCACAGACATATGACGAATGGTTAAGGGAATTAGGTATGTTTAGCCTAATGAAGAGGAGGGCTAGGGGTAACATGACAGCTGTCTTCCAGTACTTGAGGGGCTGTCACATGGAAGAGAGGGTTGACTTATTCTCCAAAGCACCTGAGGGCAGGACAAGAAGTAATGGGTGGAAACATAACAAAGAGAAATTCAACCTGGAAATAAGGGGAAATTTTCTGACAGTGAGAACAATTAATCCGTGGAAAAGCTTGCTTCCTGAAGTTGTAGTTGCTCCATCGCTGGAGGTTCTCAAGAAAAGACTAGACAACCATTTGTCCGAGATGGAATATGTCTCCTGCCTTGGGTGGAGGGTTGAACTAGAAGACCTGCAGGGTCCATTCCAGCCCTATGATACTATGATGATGCCTATGAAGTGTTTAGGGTGCTTTAAGAACACCAAGTTCAAGTAGCACAACATTGTTTTCCAAATATGGTCCCTACACATTTCTTTGATTGCCCCTCCCCAAGGACCCTAGATTTCCAGGAATGCTACCATCCCTCAGTTTTCATAGACCACGGTAACAGATCCCTGGTTTAGTGCAAGGTTAACCTATGATAGTAGTGATCACCATAAGCTGTGAGGTAACTTAATTATGGATCCAGAGAAGAAATACTCATTAAATAATTGGCAAATAGTTGCCGAACATTTCAACAGAATCGGGCCAGCTCACCTGCCAACGGATTGAGGTCTTAGTGGTAGCAGGCTTTAAGCATGCTTAAATTCTGAATTTTAATTATTGAGCTTCCTGAAAGTGCACCATTACCCCATAGAGAGATTTTAAATTACATTCAAAATGTGGAAGCGATATATTTGGACCTTTCTCCACGTTAATGTGAATGCCTTTTAAGCAGAAATATTCTCTCCAGTGCAAAAACTTTGAACAACTATGGGGAAAAAACCGGGGTCACCATTTTAGATATGGATGTAAACCAGTGGTTCTCAACCTTTTTAATGCCGCGACCCCCAACTGGTCGTAAGTCGAGGACTAAACCGGTTGTAAGTCGAGGACTAAACCGGTCATAAGTCGAGGACTAAACCGGTCGTAAGTCGAGGACTACCCAACCGGTCGTAAGTTGAGGACTTTCCCTGCTCGGGAGCGCCGGCATGCGTGGTTCCGCCCCCTGCGCCGGCCGAGGCGTAGCTGGCAAGCGGCAGAGACGGAGCAGGCCGACCACCAGCTGGCCCAGCCCAAGGGAGGTAAGGCACCCGCCGGAAAAGGGGAAAAAAATGGCAGACAAAAAAAATGGCGGACAGCCTTGCTTGGCGACCCCTGTGAAATGGTCGATCGACCCCAAATGGGGTTGTGACTCATAGGTTGAGAACCGCTGATGTAAACGATGACACCTGATTTATCTGAATGGAGCAGAAATTTATCAGTCCTCCAGGTATTCCAACAGAGGTGGTCCTCAACTTACAATAGGTCATTCAAAGTTACAACGGCACTGAAAAAAAGTGACTTATGACCATTTTTCACACTTACGACCGCCGCAGCATCCCCGGGGTCACGTGATTAAAATCCAGATGTTTGGCAACTGGTTCGTATTTATGACGATCGCAGCATCCCGGGAGAGGTCACGTGATCCCCTTTTGCAACCTTCTGACAAGCAAAGTCAATGGGGGAGCCAGATTCGCTAAACGACCGTGTTACTAACTGAACAACTGCAGTGATTCATTTAATAACTGTGGCAGGAAAAGTTGTAAAATGGGGCAAAATTCATGTAACAAAAGTTTCACTCAGCAACAGAAATTTTGGGCTCAATTGTCCTAATTCAAGGACTACCTGTACTTCGTNCTGGGAAAGAGAGCCGTTCACTCCTGCAACTCCAGAGTACATTCCACCACAATACCTATAAGTTCTGACTTCTGGGAGGGGTGACGATGGTTTCATTTTCAAGGAAAGAAATTAACTGCCACATACACATATAATAATAATAATAATAATAATAATAATAATAATAATAATAATAATAATAATAATAATAATAATAATAATAATAATAATAATGATAAAGTTGGAAGGGACCTTGGAGGTCATCTAGTCCAACCCCCTGCTCAGGCAGGAAACCCTATACCATTTTGGACAAATGGCTGTCCAGTTTCTTCTTTAAAACTTCCAGAAGAAGCTTAAAAGCTTCTTCAATTCTGACTGAATGATGGGAATGGAAGGATTTATATGCCTTGCAGATCCTTCCATCCATCACCATTCAGTCAGAACTGAAGCAGCTTCTCTAAGGTGCGTGCCTGGAGGCTAAACCGTATGATGAAAGTCCCAAAGGTGATTTTTCACAAGGCAACCAAGCTCTCTTGTTTTTCTTTAAAGACATTTTGCTTCTCATCCTGGAAGCTTCTTCAGCTCTGGCTGGATGGTGGGGAATGGCAGGATTTATATTCCTTGCAGACAGCTGGTCATTTGCCTTCTTTTAGAGGGTCCTTTCAGCAGTTCCAAGAAGGCTCCCCACCCATTTGCACCACTCAGGTGACCCTGAGGACACAGATAAGCCTCCAGGTAGCATCAACAACTCTCTAAAAGAATTCAAATGACCAGCTGTCTGCAAGGAATAGAAATCCTTCCATTCCCCACCATCCAGTCAGAGCTGAAGAAGCTTCTTAGATGAGAAGAGAAACATCTTCAAAGAAAAACAAGAAAGTCCAGTTGCCTCCTGAAAAAAAGCACCATTGGGATAACTATGACCTGGATGAGTGAAAATCTCCACAGACATATGACGAATGGTTAAGGGAATTAGGTATGTTTAGCCTAATGAAGAGGAGGGCTAGGGGTAACATGACAGCTGTCTTCCAGTACTTGAGGGGCTGTCACATGGAAGAGAGGGTTGACTTATTCTCCAAAGCACCTGAGGGCAGGACAAGAAGTAATGGGTGGAAACATAACAAAGAGAAATTCAACCTGGAAATAAGGGGAAATTTTCTGACAGTGAGAACAATTAATCCGTGGAAAAGCTTGCTTCCTGAAGTTGTAGTTGCTCCATCGCTGGAGGTTCTCAAGAAAAGACTAGACAACCATTTGTCCGAGATGCAATATGTCTCCTGCCTTGGGTGGAGGGTTGAACTAGAAGACCTGCAGGGTCCATTCCAGCCCTATGATACTATGATGATGCCTATGAAGTGTTTAGGGTGCTTTAAGAACACCAAGGTCAAGTAGCACAACGTTGTTTTCCAAATATGGTCCCTACACATTTCTTTGATTGCCCCTCCCCAAGGACCCTAGATTTCCAGGAATGCTACCATCCCTCAGTTTTCATAGACCATGGTAACAGATCCCTGGTTTAGTGCAAGGTTACCCTGAACCCACCTATGATAGCTGTGAGGTAACTTAATTATGGATCCAGAGAAGAAATACTCATTAAATAATTGGCAAATAGTAGCCAAACATTTCAACAGAATCGGGCCAGCTCACCTGCCAACGGATTGAGGTCTTAGTGGTAGCAGGCTTTAAGCATGCTTAAATTCCGAATTTTAATTATTGAGCTTCCTGAAAGTGCACCATTACCCCGTAGAGAGATTTTAAATTACATTCAAAATGTGGAAGCTATATATTTGGACCTTTCTCCACGTTAATGTGAATGCCTTTGAAGCAGAAATATTCTCTCCAGTGCAACAGCTTTGAACAACTATGGGGAAAAAACCGGGGTCACCATTTTAGATATGGATGTAAACAATGACACCTGATTTATCTGAATGGAGCAGAAATTTATCAGTCCTCCAGGTATTCCAACAGAGATGGTCCTCAACTTACAATAGGTCATTCAAAGTTACAACGGCACTGAAAAAAGTGACTTATGACCGTTTTTCACACTTACGACCAACGCAGCATCCCCAGGGTCATGTGATTAAAATCCAGCTGTTTGGCAACTGGTTCGTATTTATGACGGTCGCAGCATCCCGGGAGGGGTCACGTGATCCCCTTTTGCGACCTTCTGACAAGCAAAGTCAATGGGGGAGCCAGATTCGCTAAACGACCGTGTTACTAACTGAACAACTGCAGTGATTCATTTAATAACTGTGGCAGGAAAAGTTGTAAAATGGGGCAAAATTCATGTAACAAAAGTTTCACTCAGCAACAGAAATTTTGGGCTCAATTGTCCTAATTCAAGGACTACCTGTACTTCGT
>NW_015388355.1:157977-161909 GCF_001527695.2 Protobothrops mucrosquamatus | reverse complement strand
TTTTTTTTCTTTCAAGAAAAAAAATAAAGACACCTATGCAGCAACTCAAGCTTCACTGGAAAAAAAAAAACCTGTCTGGAAATTGCATTCATTACTGGTCAATGACCATAATAAATTGTATTGATTGAACAGTATGGAAATTGTCTTACTAGGTGACCTGAGAGGGCATTTTCCACACGTCTCCCAATTTACAAAACTTCTCCTCAGTTCATTGATCCCATTACAGAAACTTGTTAGTTTTCCGCATTAATTAAAAGCCAAGCTCTTGTCTTAGGGTTTGGCAATTTCTTCACTGCCCCACCATCCAAAGTGAGTCTGTTGTTGCTAGGATTCTGCTTTGTGGTTTCAAGTGTTTTCCTGCAGGATAACTTAATGTTTGCAGGTGGGGTATTTTTTTTTCTGATTACTTTGAGGGTTACTCACAAACTGAAGAAAATTGATACGATACCTAAGATTTAGAAGCAGAAGCTACTGGAGAACTTCAGAACTCATTTGAAAGGACAGGAATACAAATGCCCAGGAAGGCCTGGAGCAGAGGTCTTCAAACTTGGCCCTTTTATGACTTGTGGACTTCAACTCCCAGAATTCTGGGAGTTGGCTGAAGAATTCTGGGAGTTGAAGTCCACAAGTCATAAAAGGGCCAAGTTTGAAGACCCTTGCCCTAAGGATAAAGGCCAGGAGGGAGAGGCACACTCAGACTTGCAAGATTCTGGTACTGTAATAATATTTTAATATCTAGTGTTGTCTTGGGACCAGATTATCTGAAGGACCGTCTCTTCCCAGTCGGATCTACCTGACCCACAGAGCAGGGAGGCAGGGGAATGTCAAGAGTCCTTTTTCCTAAGAAGGAACATCTGGCAGGGTCTTCAAAGAAGGGCCCTCTCCGTGGTGGCTCCCTCCCTTTGGAATTCATCCCTGCGAAGATTAGATTTATTTATTTACAAAATGTATTGGCTGCTCTTCTTACCATAGAGCAGGGATCTTCAGACTTGGCCCTTTTATGACTTATGGACTTCAACTCCCAGAATTCCTCAGCCAGGCATGCTGGCTGAGGAATTCTGGGAGTTGAAGCCCACAAGTTATAAAAGGGCCAAGTTTGAAGACCCCTGGCTTGGACATTATCGGAAAGTTGGAGACTATGGATTGTCCTCACCTCACAACAGTTTGTTTAGCTAACTGTTTATGATGACATTGCAAAGAGTGACTTATGAGCGGTTTTTCACACTGATGACCATTGCAGCATCCCCGTGGTCACGTGATCAAAATTCAGATGCTTGGCAACTGGTTCATATTTATGACGGTTTGCGGTGACTCAAATACTTTGGTCACCTAATGAGAAGGAAGGACTCACTGGAGAAGGGCCTAATGCTGGGAAAGATTGAGGGCAAGAGAAGAAGGGGACGACAGAGAATGAGGTGGCTGGATGGAGACACTGAAGCAGTAGGCGTGAGCTTAAAGGGACTCCAGAAGATTGGACAGGAAGGCCTGGAGGAACGTTGTCCATGGGGTCGCGATGGGTCGGGCATGACTTCGCAATTAACAACAACAACAAGGTCATATGAACCCCTTTTGCGACCTTCTGACAAGCAAATGGGGAAGCCAGATTCACTTAGCAACTGTGTCACTAACTTAACAACTGTAATGAATCGCTTAACATTCGGGACAAGAAAGACTGTACAATGAGGCAAAATTTGAAACAGATGTCTCACTTAACAATAGAAATTTGGGGGTCAAATTGTGGTCACGAGTCGAGGACCGCCTGTAGAAATAATCTGGTTTATGCAAAAGAGGGCAATCTAAGTGTCCTATTAATGCACTGCTAGATGTAGTCAACAATATCTCAGGGGCTGCCACAAAGAAGAGGGAGTCAAGCTATTTTCCAAAGCGCCCGAAGGCAGGACAAGAAGCAACGGGATGGAAACTGATCAAGGAGAGAAGCAACCTGGAACTAAGGAGAAACTTTCTGACAGTGAGAATAATTAACCAGTGGAACAACCTGCCTCCAGAAGCTGTGAATGCTCCAATACTGGAAGCCTTTAAGAAGAGACTGGACAGCCATTTATCTGAAATGGTGTAGGGTTTCCTGCCTGAGCAGGGGGTTGGACTAGATGACCTCCAAGGTCCCTTCCAACTTCATTATTATTATTATTATTATTATTATTATTATTATTATTATTATTATTATTATTATTATTATTATTATTATTATTATTATTATTATTATTATTATTATTATTAACATCATAGCCAAGTCTTTCAATATGAACATTAAGTGGTCAAGGAGGGATGTCCATCATGTTTCTTCCTCAACCGCCTTCATTTTTATGATTTTAATTGGGGAAGATAAAATAAAAGAACAAGCTTCAGCCTCATTAAGAATGCCTTTGTACTTAAGAGGCAGACCTGGAAAGAAAAAATGAACTACTGTAACTTTAACTCAGGTTTGTCTTATGAAGGTCATCCACATCTCCAGTAAAATACACCAACATGATAGGGTTTTTCCAGAGACTTGAGACAGGGTTGGAAACCATCCTTGCAATGATGGTCAAACTTTCCACATAAACATTTTGTGAACCCTTCCACAACACACTTTTAAAATTCCCAGTGTATTCACTAACATCAAAAAAAAAAAAAAAAAAGATGGAAAAAGACAAAAATGAAGTACTGAAGCTCAGCTTTCCTATCAGGCAGATCAAACAATGTTCTGGAGTTAGCAAAAGAGCCCATCTTGGGAATCCTGACAGATGTTGCAGTAATTCTAATAGCAAAAGCTTTCATGTGTATTTCTGTGTATCATTATCTACCTATAGATACCTATCGATCTATCTCTATGCATCTGCTTTTATTATTTGCATCCTACATACTGGCAAGCATCATGTAAGACTAAAGAATTAAAAATGTCTGTGTTATGTATCATAGACTCACCCCTTGTGACATTTCAATTAATTAAACATGTCTAGATAAATATTTTTTTTTAAAAAAAACAGATATAAATCACTCTATATACAAACCCTTAAACTGATGTTTTGATGCCTCGCTGTAGCATACAAATATAACAGACTATATTTTTTAATGGAATCTTTTATTTACTGGAATTTTTAAAAAAGCGGGTTAGACATTCACATGACGAGGAAAAAGAAAATGATAAAATGGCAAGCACGTAATTGGCTAGAAAATTTCAAGCAAGGAAAACCTGAATGAGAAATTCAAGAAGTAGATCTGCTTCTACAACCATTTCAGTTGCATTTTTATTTTTTTTATTTTTTTCAGATGACCAACTAATTGAATTCTCCCCCCTCACTGCATTAGCTTTGAAGCCTCAATCTATATTATGCCTATTATTTCATAAATCTGACACAACACGAGGAAGGGAGACAAGCAACGATCCAATTTGGGAAACCAGAGCATCGTTTTCATCTCTCCTTCCAGAAGTCATAAAAACTACACAGCTTTAAAAAAAAAAACCGGTTACAGAGAAGGCAGCAAATAATTAGTTTCTGCAATTCTGTGGGAATATTTTACTACGGGAGAAGGAAAAGAAAAAGAAAAGAAAACGGAGAATAAACGACTCTTTAACTGTGCTAAAATCAAAGAATGCCCTTTAAGCTGCAAGCAAATTTCCAGTCTGAATTATGGCATCTAATTGTCACAACAGTATCGTTTTGCTATACATCCACCACTGATTATTGGAACAAGAACAGATAAAAAAAGATCCCGCTGAACAGAAGCTGCCATCCAAAGGGGGGAGAAAAGAAGCGTGCTTCCTTTTTTTCCTGCACAAATATATTTTGTCATTTGTAGCAGAACAATTAAACCCTCCATACTCAACAGCAAAATTTTAAGTAAAAACATGTCAAAATCATTGGTCTGTTCTCTCTCTCTCTCTCTCTCTCTCTCTCTTTCTCTCTCTCTCTCTCTCTCTCTCTCTCTCT
>NW_015388355.1:144891-154970 GCF_001527695.2 Protobothrops mucrosquamatus | reverse complement strand
AATAACCGCCGCCCGCGTTTGGCTTCCCCTCCTGTTCGGCTGCCTTACATTATTACTGCCAATTGCTCGCCTCCATCTCCCGGAACTCAACAATGAATATATTTCACACCTCACTTGCTGGCTTTCCCTGTGTGGGTGCTTGGCAGAGACACCTACCTACACGATAGGCAAGGCAATCTGAGACAATGGGAGTTGGGGGAAGGGGGTCCTGGGGGTCCTGGGGGGGGTGGGTGGGCTCCAAACGCAGAGCTCCGGATTCTCAGGGAGGGAGGGAAGGAGGACTCAGCCTTACGTTAAATTCGGATTGATGGATTAATTGATAAGAGAGGCACAAACTCGGCTACTCAGCCAGCTATCAGCCCCAGCCTGCAAGCGAGGGAATGGAGCCCAGGCACAACTTTTTAAAGGGGGGGCGGCAAGCTTTACCGGTGGAATGCCAGGTGCGGCCACGGGGTGTTTTGTTTTGTTTTCTCAAGAAGATTGCCATATCCTAAAAGTGGTACAATGGGTGAAAAGGTTGAAAAGCCCCTGCCCTAGACCAACCCACGGATCTGAAAGCTGCCAAAACCGCTGTTTGGGTTCCCTTGATCAGGGCTTTTCAACTTTTTCATCCATTGTACCACTTTTAGGATATGGCAACATCCGAGTACCACCAGTCGCCTAGCAAGGTGTCAAAAACTTGATGGCCAAAAAGAAGGAAAAAAGTGATAAACTACAGGTAATCCTCAACTTACAACAGTTCGCTTAGTGACTATTCAAAGTTACAATGGCACTGAAAAAAGTGCCCCCCCAAGCAAGACACCTGCCTGCCCACCCGGTGGCGCTCTTCCTCCTGTCCGAGGTTTTCATTGTTGTGAGCATTTCTGTTGAGGATTGGCAGCAGGGGTGGGGTGGGGGGGTGCTTGGTTTTTATTCCCCCCCCCATCTGCTGGGTGGTTGCAGCAGGTTTTGGTCACTTCACATGACCCTGGGACACTGCGACCGTCATAAATATGAATCAGTTGCCAAGCATCTGGATGTAAATCACAAGACCCTGGAGATGCTGCAACATTCCAGCTGATCGGCGCTTCTTCTGGGCTCAGCAGAAGCACCAGGATCAGTGCCGAGCTCCAGCTGGAGCCCGGCACTGATCCTGGCGCTTCCGCTGAGCCCTGACAGCCCTGCAGCTCCAGCCATCTCTCGCTCAGGCTTGTGCGGTGCTGCCACCGGTTCAGCTCATTCCCCTCCCCCACTATTTTTTCTAGGATGGTTGTGTACCACCTGCCACTTGCCAATGTACCACAGGTGGAACCCATACCACGAGTTGAAAAGCCCTGCTCTAGGGAAGCAAAAGACAACCAGACCAATCTGGGGGGGGGGGTGTCTCTCTTTCCTGACTGAGTTTATGAAAAGCTCATCATTTTCTTGAGCTGTGCACAATTTAACAAATCTGCGAATGGAAAGAATGGGATTGAAAGCAAAGCTGAAAGGCTCAGTAAACCAGGATGCACAATTGTTGTCTTACTACCTGCATTTGCTAGGTAGCTAATTTCCTTCTGGTTGCATTTTTTGCTGAGTTCTGAAGATACTGCAAGGGATGGGGAATATTTCTGGTTTAACTGGTCCCACATCTGTATCTTCTTAAGAGCTCCAAGTGGCTAAATTTTAGAAGAGCTCTCCATTTACCCCCAGGTCAACCACAATCCTGGGAGGGAGGCTGGGGTGAGGGACAGGAACAGACCCAAGCCACCTGGTCAGCTTCAATGGCTGAAGGGTGGACTGGCTTGGAAACTCCTGGTGCTAATTCAACATTTAAACCACTTACTCTTACAAGAAGAATTAGACCTTGGCTTATAAGTAACATCTGGACTTGCCAAATTTTTAGTAGCAGTAGAGAGGTTAAAATGTAGCTGATGAGCTGGAAGTTTTTGACCGGGTGACTTTGAGGTCAGTCCCTCCCTCTCAGCTGAACCCACCTCATTGGGTTGTTGTGGGGAAAATAGGAGGAGGGAGGGATGTTATATTGGTTTGCTGTCATAAATGTGGGTTATATTTAATGAAAACATAAGAAAATTAAGACTTCATGGAGAGACAACTTCAAAGACCCGCTTCAATAGCATCAAAGAACAATGGTTGAGGTCACCGGAAGAGCAAGAAAGAGAACTATGGATATCTCCCTTGACACCTGAAGTGGTAAGAGAGGGAGGAGGAGGAGGAGGAAAAAGGGAGAAGGAGGAGAAGGAGGAGGAGGAAGAAGGGAGGAGGAGGAAAAGAAAGAAGAAAGGAGGGAGAAGGAGGAGGGAAAAGGATGAGGAAGAAAGGAGGAGGAGGAAGAGAAGGGAGGAGGAGAGGGAGGAGGAAAAAAAGAAGGAGAAGGAGGAGAAGGAAGAAGAAGGGAGAAGGAGAGGAAGGAGGAGAAGGGAGAAAAAGAAAGAGGAGGAGGAAGGGAAGGGGAGGAGGAGAAGGGAGAATGAGAGGAAAGGAGAAGAAGGGAGAAAGAGGAAAAGGAAGAAGAAGGGAGAAGGAGAAGAAGGGAGGAGGAGAAGGAGGAAGAAGGGAAGAGGAGAAGGAGGAAGAAGGGAGGAGGAAAAGAAAGAAGAAAGGAGGAGGGAGAAGGAGGAGGAAGAAAGGAGGAGAGGGAAGAGGAGGAGGAGAAGGAGAAGGAGGAGAAGGAAGAAGGAGAGGAAGGAGGAGAAGGAGAAGGGAGAAGGAGGAGAAGGAAGAAGGAGGGAGAAGGAGAGGAAGGAGGAGAAGGGAGAAAAAGAAAGAGGAGGAAGGGAGGGGAGGAGGAGGAGAAGGAAGAAGGGAGAATGAGAGGAAGGAGAAGAAAGAAGGGAGAAGGAGGACAATTGGGAGAAGGAGGAGACTTTCAGGCATTGCCTTCTATGTTTCTTAGCAGAGATGTTTCTGATATTTTCCCCTCCATCAAACCAAAGTTAGCTTTGCATTCAGGGCGGCACTAATCTAGTTAGACGTGTTTCTGGTTCTATCTTAGGCTACACCATGCCAAGGACAGAGGACTGACAGGCGTGGAGTCTCCTGGAGCCAGCTGTAGAATCAGGATGGAAGTGGGTGAAAACAGATCCTCAACTACACCGCCCCAACACTGACTCTCTGACCTGGAATGTAGGAAAGAAATTCCAGCAGAGTTGGGTTTACCAGCTGAAAATTATTGGCTCCGGTCCTCACTCCCCACCCCCAGCCTCACCCCCAAAGAAAAAAAGAATGTACAAATGCTGAGAAAAGTCCTCTGTTTGATATTCAATGGATTAGCTGCTGATGCATCCCCCATCCAATGATTGGCTTACTTGAATGAACTTTGCATGTGATTCAGCAAAAAAAAAAAAGGGGGGGGACCCCTCTGCCACTGTTACAGCAACAGAAAATTGTCCCTCAAACAAAATCCATTTGGATGGGTTGAGTGAAAGTGGACTGAATTTCTGCTACCTTGGGAATATTTGGATGATATTACAAAACAACTCAGAGAAATTTAAAAGAGGTGGATAAAATTAGTTGAAATTCGAAGGAGTTCTATTCTGTAAAGTCCGTGGTACTTTCTGAGACTGGTGGTTTTCTTGCAGACGTTTCATTACCTAACTAGGCAAGGTCAACAGTGCTAGAAGGGCTTTGCTCTCTTTTTAATTATAAGTGGCTTGTTCTGACAGGCAGCGTATAAATCTCCCTCCCTTCTAGCGCTGATGATCTTACCTAGTTTGGTAATGAAATGTCTGCAAGAAAACCAGCAAGCTCAGAGAGCACCAAGGACCCCATAGTTCAACCCTGAGCTTCAGATATTCTCTTTTGTCAAGTTCCATTCTCTATGTGTAATTGTGCGGCTTACCCCAATTACATCTGGATGTCACCCCAACGGGGGAAAAGTTCAATAACTGTAATGGGTGAAAGTGATAAAAATGGACAACATACGATTCTAACATGAATTGATCAGACCAAAAGCCTATTGTTTAGTCTAAGATTCTGTTCCCACAACACCTAACCAGATGTAGGACAGGAGAACTGGTTTTAAGAAGTCGTGTCTCTTCCAACTTGGTAAAAATGTCTGAGTTATTTCAAGCATTGCCAAAAAACAAAACAAAACTCTTTGCTAGAACAAAATTTTCCACCCTTTGATCCCAAAAGAGGTTGGGCAAATGGGCTTCAACTTGGCTGGCTCAACAGCCATGGGCAGGAGGTTGGACTAGAAGACCTCCAAGGTCCCTTCCAACTCCATTCCTGTATGTTCTAACCATGGATCTTTATGACTTGCTCCCCAAATAGGTTTCTTGAACCCATGGGAAACATGTAGAATAGACAATAAGGATTCGTTTTATGTCCTTGCTGCAGAAATTTGGCACATGGAAAAGCTGAATTCAAGGTCTAATGAAGAAAGGGTGAGTGTTACTAATGTACCAATAGCCTCAAAATATGCCAGCTGACAGATTGGAAAGCAGGCTGACGGCTCCGTTAGAAATACAAGACTCATTTGCTCATGCAGTGAACTTCCCAATTACAGATTCTTGGACCAAATCCTGAATTCCTTAATCAGGGAAAAACAGTCCAGCTGATGTCACGTGAGCCGGGCATGATCCTCTCCCAAACACCAAGTGGCTGAACAACAGACGAACATTTTAATTAAAGAGATAGCCCCAAACCAATGCCAATTACTATGCGAGCAGGCTTAAATAAGATCATAAATTACCATTAATAATCTCCAGCCTTTGATTAACTGAGGGTTACTGAAATGAGAAGCTATTCAGAGATTGATAGATACTACCGCCTGGTCAAGGACTCGATATGCAACAACAGTATAACATGACTAAGAATGTTGTTGGGAATTCACCTTGTACGCTACTTAGGTTGCTTCTTCTACAGTGGGGTTTTTTTTTTGTGTGTGTGTGTGTGTTTTCCGTCTAGATTGCCTAGATCCATTTAGCTCTTGAAAAAAAAGAAAACAAGTGCACAACAGTAAGTGCAAATCTGATTTGATAGGAAGCCAAATGAAGGAAGAGGGAACTCCTGTGAAATTCCTATATCAAGCCAATGCAGAAATATTAGCATGCTACAAAGAAGTTAAAATTTATCTGCAGTAAGATTTGAAGATGCACAGCATTAGGGATCAGGTACAGCTATATCACAAAAGCACTGTGTGTTAGAACTTGCCGTGTGTTCTCACATCCAGTTTTTCCCCAGGAAAACTGGAACTCTGATGCAACTTGGGAAAAGACACTGATGTGAATATTTGCCGGATGGAGGACTTTTGTATTTTTTTTCTATTTTTCTACCCATACCTACTTTAGAAAGTTCATAGAGAACAACTGACTACTCATGACTGGACAAAGAGTTGGACTTTCCACCCCTTCTTATTTTCTTTGCTGGAAAGAAATTTGCTTGGAAATTCCTTCCAAAGAATCATAGAATCATATGACTGGAAGGGACCTTAGAGGTCTTTGTCCAATCATGAGTAGTCAGTTGTTTTCTATGAACTCTCTAAAGTGAACCTTCTAAACTTTCGTGTTCCACCTGTCCGTGGAGCTCCTGGAAGCTCTAAGTGAAACCTCAGTCATTAGAGTTAATGAGGGTTCTCACATTTAATTATATTTGTTTTAGTTTTGCAGAAGAGAGTGTTACAGAACTGTTTCTAGGTGCACTGGGGAGTCAAAAACGACTAGACCCTCTACTGCTGGAGGAATAGGTCAAATAACACAACTTTTTAAAAACTTCTGATCTGGATTGTTTGTTGGAGAAGGACTCTTTGTGGATAAAGAATAAGCTGTCAACAATTGCTCCTATGTGTTTTCTTTGGAGTTTTCAGACTGGATCAAACTCTTTCTCTCAAACTACAAGATTAAACTGGGAACTAAATAGGCAAGACAAGAAGCAATGGATAGAAACTAATCAAGGAGAGAAGCAATCTAGAACTAAGGAGAAACTTCCTAATAGTGAGGACAATTAACCAGTGGAGTGGCTTGCCTTCAGATGTTGGGGATGCTCCATCACTGGACACTTTTAAGAAGAAACTGGACAGCGACTTGTCTGAAACAGTATAGGGTCTCCTGCTTGAGCAGAGAGTTGGATTAGAAGACCTGCAAGGCCCCTTCCACCTCTGTTATTCTGCCATAGCCTATATCTCCAAACTCATGGTCTTCACATCTTTGGGATCTCCTGCTTTAGGTGTGAATGTCCATGATCTTGCAACCTCCCAATGCCTAGAAGGAACACTTTCTAGGGTAGTATAGAGAAATTATTAAGGCTGTGCAATATTTGAGACATAAATGTAGCATCCCACTTGCAACTTTTTAAAGCAGCCACATCTTTCTCTCTAGCTGTCATCAGAGTCTGGGGAAAGAGACATCCATTTCAAAAGGGTTTCAGACAGATGTTATAATCTAATACTTTTTTAGAATTGTCTCTAAAGAGCTGCACTATGTAGAAACACATGTGGATCCCCAGTGGGAGTCCTCCTGGTTTCTCCCTTGGAGAATAAAATTAGACTAAGAGAGAAGGCTTTTGATGGGAGGCACTAAAGTAAAACTCCCACTGTAGCAAGCATTAGCATATCAAGGGATACCTTTAGGGTCACTGGCTTGCTGCATGACTAGGTATGATATAATAGCATACAGAGAACTTGAGAGCCATGGAAAATGTAGTTGTTTGATCAAGAGCAGACTTATTATCTGAGGCAAAGAAGAGGACCCACCACAGTCTGTCTGTCCTCCTTCTCAGAGTGCTCAAAAGTACCTCCTACCAACTGGCTGCACACAGATGCATTTCCTACTGGCAGTGTTTTCAAAGCTGGTTGTTGGGTTTGCTTGCTCAAACAGATACTACAGTCACCTCAAGAGATGTTCTTCAGAACCTGCTCAGAATGATGGACCTATAGCCATCATTGGAAAAAAAATTCCTCTGGAGAGCTGCCTGCCTTAGGCACTATAAAGCAGACATCCCAGGTGGCAAGGGTATGGGATGAAAACTTGAGTCCTGACTTGATCTTGCCTTCCAAGCTTTTCAGCTCATTCTGGAGGCCACCCTTAGGACCTTTGGTGCAATGAAGGAGAATATTTGTAGTTGAGGGTTGAAATAAAGGGTTCTCGGTGCTCTCTGAGCTTGCTTGTTTTTTTGCAGACGTTTCATTACCCAAACTAGGTAACATCATCAGTACACTGATGATGTTACCTAGTTTGGGTAATGAATCATCTGCAAGAAAACAAGCAAGCTCAGAGAGCACCAAGGGCCCCTCACTTTTGGGACAACCATGATCTGGATGACTGAGAATCTCCCCAGACATTTCCTTTTAAAATTTGCCACTGCTGAATTTGGTCTCGATCATGCTTAGAGAGATCCAGTGCAAGAAGGAATCTATCTTTCAGACATTATTTTTCATTGCTGTGAACACTTAGAATGCTCAGAAGTGGATTAGACCAATTTTCACTTTCTACTGTTTCCACATAAAAAGGGGGAACGTATCGAAGTGTCTTAATATTTTCTAATTTTCTTCCTCTGGATGTATGGGCTAAATTTTATTTCCATCACTGGATAATATCCTTAATATATCTGACAAAAGAGCTTTATTCCATGGATGTGGGGAGAGAGGAATTGGGGGGGGGGAGGTTTGAAGGCATGTGTGGTCCCCACCCCTCCTTCAGTTCATGTTTAGCTCCTGATTTATGAACTTAATGATGATGATGATAATAATAATAATAATAATAATAATAATAATAATAATAATAATAATAATAATAATAATAATAATAATAATAATATAATAATAATAATAATAATAATAATAATAATAATAATAATAATAATAATGTTGGACGGGACCTTGGAGGTCATCTAATCTAACCCCCTGCTCAGGCAGGAAACCCTATACCATTTCAGACAAATGGCTGTCCAGTCTCTTCTTAAAAACTTCCAGTGTTGGAGCATTCACCACTTCTGGAGGCAGGTTGTTCCACTGGTTAATTGTTCTCACAGTCAGGAAGTTTCTCCTTAGTTCCAGGTTGCTTCTCTCCTTGATGAGTTTCCATCCGTTGCTTCTTGTCCTGCCTTCAGGCGCTTTGGAAAATAGCTTGACTCCCTCTTCTTTGTGGCAGCCCCAGAAAAACTGGAACGCTGCTATCATGCCCCCCCTCGTCCTTCTCTTCGTTAAACTAGACATACCCAATTCCAGCAGCCATTCTTTATATGTTTTAGCCTCCAGTCCCCTAATCATCTGTGTTGCTCTCCTCTGTACTCTTTCTAGAGTCTCAACATCTTTTTTACATCGTGGTGACCAAAACTGGATGCAGTATTCCAAGTGTGGCCTTACTAAGGCATTGTTAACAAGGTTGAAAGTGTCTTGCCTTCGCTTTCTTCTTTGGTTTTGCTCCCTAGTCAGAACTATGAATTCCTGGTGGTGTTTTGTCCAAGTATTAATGAAATCCAGTTCTGTTTAGCTTTTTTTTTGGGGGGGGGAGGTGGCAGGAATGCTGGCACCTCAATGGGATTCCTTCACAGAAACATATCCACCTTAAATTGGACTCTGAGGTTTCTCATAAAAAGTTAACAATTCTCTTAATATTTCAGAATAGATGATGGATTTTTAATTGAGTTATAGTATATAGGTTGATAACATCTTTATTCTTAGTGATTTAGTGATTCTTAACCGTTAACATTGATAATTATGACTAGTTGAGATTTTATTACTCATGTTTATTTACATAGATGAATTTATCTGTTTATTAATTGTTAGTAATATGGTTATAGTTAATCTTATTTTAAAATGGCTGAGTATGATATTTATTCATTATTATGATCCGGACAGTAGCTTGTTTGTTAAAGTACGTGATTATTGTACCTATCCCCATTCCATCCTAAATCCCCCCACCCCTTTCCCCTCCCATACCTGTATTGTTCCTATTTTTNTGAATTTATCTGTTTATTAATTGTTAGTAATATGGTTATAGTTAATCTTATTTTAAAATGGCTGAGTATGATATTTATTCATTATTATGATCCGGACAGTAGCTTGTTTGTTAAAGTACGTGATTATTGTACCTATCCCCATTCCATCCTAAATCCCCCCACCCCTTTCCCCTCCCATACCTGTATTGTTCCTATTTTTCCCTTATTTATATAAACTTAATAAAATATTTTTTTAAAAAAAGTTAACAATTCTCAACATGGGGAAGAGAAGCACCCAGTCTTGGAGATATTCTGCACTAACAGCCCCCTCCCTCTGGAAAAAAAAAGGAAAGCTCCCACTGGATATGGAAAACGACCCTTTAATAGCTCAATTTGGATGGTCAACACTGGATGAATATTCATTTTGGACCAAATCAAATGAATGTCTGCCTTTGGCACAGTGCACACCTTGTTGGTCGGTGGGTTTATAATCCCAGGGACTGGGAAGATGTGCTAGATCAGGGGTAGGCAACCTCGGCTCTTTTATGACTTCAACTCCCAAAATTCCTGAGTCAGCATACAGTAGCTGACTCAGGAATTCTGGGAGTTGAAATCCATGAGTCATAAAAGAGCCGAGGTTGCCGACCCCTGTGCTAGATAGAAGTATTTATTCTCTTACATAGGAAATTGCATCTGAGTGGCGACAGGGATGAACCTCTCTGTCTACTAATCTACAGACTTCAGCAAAAACCACACTAAAAACGGAAACTGAGGGTTGTTTTTTTTCTGCCATCCAAACCTGTCCAACATGGACTCCTCTCTTACCAGCATCCAAGCTTATCTCGCATTACTTTAAAAGACCAGGGAGACAAATTCGACCTTACAAAAGGGACTCTTCCCACCCAAATCTCATTTACATTTAAAACAATTAATGGGGGTGGGAGGGAAGGCTTAATTGGCTACTCTCTTTCCATTTCATTACCCTGCTTGGAAGAAACCGACAGACAGAGAATGGGTTTGTGTTGTTTTTTCTCATTTTTTTTAAGTTCAAGGACCTGGTCTGGAATACAACAGGAATATTTTCTCTCTCTCAGTCTCACCCCACAACGCCTTCATTTGTCAAACCTCTTTTTGAGGCTGCTCTGATCTGAAGCCATCAATCTCTCTCTCTCTCTCTCTCTCTCTCTCTCTCTCTCTCTCTCTCTCTCTCTCTCTCTCTC